>NW_004086045.1:0-42837 GCF_000220395.1 Ichthyophthirius multifiliis
ATATTTTTTATGTATAATTAAATTAATATCATAATAAAATAAATTTTAAATACAATTTTTTGATATTATATCTTACTTTTTATGTGAAATTATTATTTTGCTTTTTTTTTTTACAATTTATATACAATGTTAATATTAATAATAATTTAGTTTAAAAATAATTTTTATATAAATTAATTTAAATTATAAAAAAAATAAAATTGGTTAATATATATATTAGAATACTTACATATATTATTAATAAGAATTTTAATAAAATAATTAATGATTTTTATCAATATTTCTATTTTTAAAAAAAAAATTAATTTTATTATTTTATAAAATTTCAAAAATTATAATAATAATTATTAATTTATAAAATTTTATTTTTAAATATCTAATATAAAACAAATTAATAATTATTTTTTTTTTTTATAATATAAGTAAAGTTATATATAAAAAATTATTATATCAAAATAATTTGTTTTTAATATATTTATTATAAATTGCAATTTGAAATAAATAATATTTTTTATAAATAATTATTTATATTAATAATTATAATTAATTATTCACAGATAAAAATAAAGATTTTACACATATAAATAAAAATCAGTAAAAAAAAACCAATATTTAAAAAAATTAAATTCTATATATATTAATAATTATAAAAAATAAATTATAATAATAAACAAAACACTGTTATTTATAATTTTTTAATAATTCTTATTTAAAAAACAAAATATATATATTCCTTATATTTAATTTCGTTTTTTATAAAAAGAATATTCTTTGAAATTATAAAAAAAGTAGATTTAATTATTAATTTATTTTTTTATGGAAAAAATTAAAATGAAAATTAAAAATTAAATAATATTAATGGTATTTTTTAATTAAAATTATGTGTCAAAAATTGATAAAATAAAAACTATATTTACATCAAAATTATATAAAAATTTTAATAAAAAAAATAAAAGTTAAATAATAAAAAATTAAACGAAACTAAAAAGACTAAGATGATAAATAATATAGCTTTACAATAGCTAGATTAGAAAAATCATTATTAAAATGTACTTGTAAATGGAACAGCAAGTGAATTAGCCTTAAATGTTTAATCATATGATTAAAAAAATTAATTATCTCCCTAATTCAATCCTTAATGTAAAATGTTTTTATATTTATATATATAATATTTCCATAAAATAACTTAATAAAAAAAAAAAAAAAGAATATAATCAAGATCAAAATCTAATTCTAAATCAAAATCTAATAAATTCAATAAATCTAACGAATTCAATAAATCTAACAAATCAAATAAATCCAACAAAACCAATAGAAGAACCAATACCTATTAATAAAGTGTCAAAAACAAAAAAGAATAATATTAGTTACTGCATTTTTGGCAGTTTTAATAATATTAGGAACTTTATTGGGACTAATATTATCTAGAGATGATAACGAAGCAGACTTGTAAATTAAAACCCCTCCTTAATACGTTAACTATGAAAGAATAATTAATTCTGGATAAACTAGTAACATAGTAAAGTTAAGACATGTTCCAAAAGCAGAAATTACATATGAATATAAATTAATAAATACTCAAACAACCTAATTAAACGATAAACCTATAGAAACTAAATCTACCATAATTCATATAGTTTCTTTAGTCTGTAATGATGTAACTGAAGATTCTTTCGATATGTACCTTTATTTCCTGAAAAAACTCAAATTTTTGATAATGATAAACTTACAGGATCTTTCACTGGTTTCCCTGAAATGGTTCAAGATTTAGAAGTTAAGAAACTTCTCAGAAATTTATAATAAAGTGAATAAAAATAAAATAGCGATTAAAATTAAAATGAAAATACTTAATAATTAATAAATGAATATAGTAAAAATAAATAAATATGTATATGTATTATTAAATATTTTACCTAATAAAAAAGGTACTTTAAACGAATAAGAAATCAAATTATTATAAAAAAGTGGAGTTTCAGCTGAATAATTCCATTAAAGTCGTTTCCCGATAATAAGATTCAGTTTATTAAAAGACGGTAGAATTGAAAATTTAGAAATCCCAATAAATTTAAGAATCGATTAATATTAAGTATACATTAATATTCTCGAATAGTTAATTCCAAGAGTATCAGCTGATATATACAATATAATATAAAAAACTGAAAACGGAAAAACTCGTATATTAAAAAAAAGAACCCGTACATTAAAATAAAGAACTCTTAATGGAGATAACGTAAATCCGGAACACGAAGCCCAATTATTAGGATAAAAATAAGCTGTATTGAAGAATTTTTACACTAAAGAAAAACATTTCGATAATAATTCTGAAGAAATAGTTAATTATATTTAAAATTAATTCATAGAATTAGGAGGAGTTATTTAAACTTAAGTAGACTCTTTATATCATTTATAAGATAATTAAAAAGATGAATAATAAATATTTAAAAAAATTTAAATTGCTTCAGCTTGTACTGTTTCTTTTGTATCATAAAAAACTGATGTAGGTGAATATTTCCTTGAATTATTGAAAAAATATTAATCTTAAATAAGTGTTTTTAAATTTACATGGAATTAAGCTCTTAAATAATACTAGAATTTTTTTAAAAGGGAAAATTTAGTAGTATAAAGAAATCAAATAAGATCACTCTAACAAGATAAACAAGAAAGTAATTTTGGGAAAACAAAACTCGGACAAAATATAGATGCAAACATATTTTAGAAAAATATAGCATCAATAGCATTTGGAGCTAACCTATTTTCTTAATGTTTCCAATCTAAAACTTTTGGACAAGAAGATTTTTGCAATATAGGCATAAAATAAACATTTAATAGTGATTCAATAGTAATAGCATAAAAATAAGTAAAATTTAACGCTACTAAAATATTCAAAATTTAATAATTTATAATATCTTAATTAGACAAAAAAATAGAATCTATAAGTAATATTTTGAATAATAAATTTTAAAACTTAAGAATAGCAATATAAGGAATTCTTGATAAAACAGAAAAGTTTATTGATTTAAAAAAAAATCCAATTTTAATTTAAATTTCTGATACTATTTCTAAAGAAGGACTTCAAATAGCTAATTAAATTTAAGATTTCGAAAAAGAAGTTACTTAATTCATTAAAAGCTTAAGTTCTTTAATTGAAAGTCCTTTGAAAAATATCTAAGAAAAAACCTAATAATTTTTAAGTTCTAAATAAATTAATTTTGATGCCTATGTAAATCAAATTAATCAATTCGCCTAAGAAAAATACAAAAAACTTCTCAAATTCGTTGATGATTAAATAACTAAAGGACTTAATCCTTAACTTATATTAAAAATTAGAACTTTTTTAACAACTTACGATATTATTCTTAAAGATTTAGTTGAAAACTAAGTTAGAAAATACCTCTCCTAACTTCAAACATTTTTTATTGAAAAATAAAAAGAATTTTCAGATATAAAAAGTCTTATTAACGACTCAACTTAATAATTAGATGATATCTCCAAAATTAAAATTAATTAATAAGTTAAAGATTTCCTTATTTCCGGAATAGCTGATAATATCCAAAAAACTTTATACGATCTTATTGAAAAAATCACAAATAATTAACAAATTTAAAATCTTCTCACTTCAAATATCCTTAAATAATTACAAGTATTCAAAACTTAAATATTAGAAAAATTAGATTTAATTTCTAAAATCGAATTCACTAATGACGAAAACCAAAATTAAAATGAAGCCATTTAAATTACGAAAGAAATGAATAACATTTAAGGTAATATCTAAAATGACCTTCTTTCAGGAATTAAAGAATTCCAATAAGAAATCGATAATTTAATTTCTAATCTAAAATCTTAAATTGGAAATGATATTAAATAAAAAATTATTGATTATTCCAAAACTCTAATTAATTTTTCTGATAAGCTTACTGGAACTTCGATTTAAAAAAGTACGGAAACCCTTTAAAAAGTCGAATTAATTGGACAAAATGTTTTAGATAATTTATCTGTATAGAATAAAGAAATTCTTTAAGCTTCTAATATTATCCTTGATGATTTAAAAGCTGTTTATAATGAAATGAAATCAATTTTATCTAACCCTGCTCTACCTGGGAATGGATATGTTTTATAAGTAAAAAATATATTATTAATTTAATTTTTTTATTAAAAATAATTATTATATAGAATAGCGTATATTCCAATATTAATAATATCTTTAATTAAATAAATACTGTTTTTAATCAAAACTAAGGTGGATTCAATGGTTTTATAGGAATTAGTGACTAAATATTAAGAATTAAAGCTCTTCCGAATAAATTCTAATATATATTAAATGATTTGAAATAATTTACTTAAAAACCTTTTGATTAATACTCTGTTCTTAAATCTTCTTTTCTTAATATTAATAAAGAAGGATAAGCATTATAAAATACAATTCTTTCTTAAGTAACTGCTGCTAAATCAACATTCGCTTCAAAATAGGCAGAAAAAGATAATTCTTTAAATTAATTAATGTAAGCATATTAATAAATCAGTTTACAGGTATTCAATTTATTTTATCACATTATTAAAAAAATCATATTTAAAAAATAATTTTAAAAGGGTGATGATTTGGCAAAAAACATTGATAAATTAGACGAATTCTTAAAATAATAAAAAACTGATGTCTAGAAAATGTTTCAAGACAAAATTTTAGAAATAAAAAATACATTAGATTTCAATGACCAAGTAAAAACACCAGGTAAATAAAAAAAAAAAACAAACAAAAATAAATAAATAAAAATAATATACATAGAATTTAAAGTTCCAATCTAATTCACTTAATATTATAATACCCCAATGGGAATCAGAATTAAATTATTATTAGAAGCTACTTCAATTACTAAGATGAGCTTTGACATATAATTCCGATAGGCTATATTGAACTTAAAAGCTACAATAGACACCAAAGTAATCTTAAACAGTTAAATAGTCGGAGATGTCTATGTAGCCCAAGTCGGAGGATATGCTTAAGGGACAATTTTAGATGCTAAACTAGAAACTTCTATTGAATTAAATGCATTAGAAAAATTCAAAGGAAAAATTACATTAGATGGATCCATAAATCCTTTGTCTTTGAAATTAGGTATTTATTATACAAGTGTTTTTACTAAAGAAAGTGATAAATGTATTTACTCAAGTCAATTAGCTCCATAATAAAATGATAAAAAAAATCCTGCCTCAAGTATTATGTGGATTAAAAATGGAGTTTAAGTAATTGATAATGTTACTTAAACAGCTTTTGATTTTTCCTTATAAAAATTTAAAAATGCAGTAATATCCGCATAATAGACTGCTAAATCTACTGCTAAAAAAGCAGCTTAAATTAATAAAGATGCTGCTATTAAGTCCGCTAATGCCACTAATAAAGCTTCTTAAGATATTGCTCAAGCTGCTAGAGAAGCAGCGAAAAAAGCTATAAAGTCTGCTTAAGATGCCGCTTCTAAAGTTGCTTAAGCTAAGGCTAAAGTTGATTAAGCAAATAAAGATTAATCTTTTTTATCGGTTAGTGGTATTAGTTTATAAGATACTTAGGAATCTCTGAAATGCTTAAAAGGTTATGTTATCAATTCTTAAACAACTAATATTATTGAACCTTTTGAATTTAAAAGTTTATAATAAGATAAGAAAAGGTTATTCGAAAGCGAAATTAAAGGTTTAGACGAACTAAATTGAAAAATTAATTATTATTATCATGTATATTTATATATCTTTACTTTATATATGGAATTTTATTTTAAAGCATAAATATTTTTTTATAATTTTTATTTAAAAAAATAAAAAAATTGAATTTTTTTTATAAAAAAAATAACTCTATACGTTTATATATTTTAATTAATTTATTTCATTTCAATTTATAACGTAAAATAAAACTTATGACAACTTCTTAAAGTTAACTCAAATTAACAATTAAAAATCCTTTTCTTCTAGATGCATTAAAAATGGATTCTAATATATTTAAAAAATAATCAGTTCATCATTTTATAGTAGGTTAATTTTTATTTGAAAATATTTAAAAAAAAACAAAAAAAATAAAAAAAGATTCCGAATCAGGCCCATATAAAACAATATAAGAAGCAATAAATGCAGCAGAACCTGGAAGCGTAATAAAAATAGCTCCAGGTTTATATAATGATAATATATATATTAAGTAATATTATAAAAAAAAAAAACTTTAAAATAAAATTAAAAAAAAAAAAAAAAGTAAAGCAGATTTAACTTTAGAACCAAAAGAAAAATAAGGAGATATAATATTAGTTGTATAAAATAACCCAGCAATATTAGTAGATTTAGAACCTGGATAATCATGCAAAGTATGTTCAATGAAATTAAGTCATAGTGGTAATAGTGAAGATGTGTAAGAATTTTTTATTTTTATAAATTTTAATTAATAAAATAATAAAAGAAATAAGATCGAAGAAATGATTGATGATAAGGAATTTAAATTATATATATTTGGAGCTTTCGGAGGATAATAAGATGCCATTGCTTAATATTAAAATTTTAATCCAGAAAATGAACTTGCAAATAAATTTCCGATAGAAAAAGATATGAATACAATAGTATTTGTTTAAGGAGGAACTTTAAAAATGGAAAATTGTTTACTTTCATTAAAGTTATTTAAATATAAATTTTTGCTTATTTTTTTTTTTATACTTTTTTTCCCAAAATAAAGCTTTATTGTAAATAATAAAAAAAATATTTTACCTGCAGTAGTAGTAGCAGAAAGAGGAACAATTAATTTTAATCATGTAGAAATAAAAGGAAATAATAATCATGAAACAATAGGTTTAATTATAGTTATTTTTCTTTATATTTATATATATATATATATATATATATATATATATATATATTTATATTTATATTTATATTTATATTTATATTTATATTTATATTTGTATATATAAATCTATATGTATTAATAAAAATTATTAAAAAAAATAGGCATTTTAGTTAAAAAAGGAAATGCAATAATAGAATAGTCTAAGGTGTATGGACATTTAATGGGAGGAATTTTAATTTGGAGTAAAAAATAGAATGATGTACGAATTTCGAATTCTAAAATATACAAGAATACAAAAGTAGGAATACATTGTATTGGTGAAGTAATAAAAAAATAAAAATGTTTTTAATAAAAAAATCATATATTTATACATATAAAAAAGGACGCTTAAGTCATGATTGAAGGAAATAAGATTGAAAATAATAATGGACCAGGAGTTCGTATAGGTATAGCGAATAAAAGTTCAATAGTGAGAAACGAAATTAAACTAAATTAAATAGGGATAGAGGTAGTTTCAGGAGATCCGTTCATATTTTCAAATAAAATAGACAAAAATTTAACAGATGGAATATAAACAAGTAGTTTTAATGGATCAAGGTATTTTATTTTAAATTAATTAAAATATATTTATATTTTAAAATATTTAAAAGATGTGATGGAAAAATAAAAACTAATCTAAGCATATGTGGAAATAAAGAAAATGGCATAAATTGTAAAGGAAAAAACAATTATACTAGAATAGAATCAAACTCTTTTATAGGATATAATAAAAAAGCCGGAATAAAAGCAGATGATGATTCTCAAATATCAATTTTCAAAAATAAAATAACTAAAAATTTGCAATAAGTACATGAAAAAAAAAAAAAAAAAATTAATTTTACAAAAAGGGTATTTTATTAGTAGAAACAAGCTCTGCTATGATAGAAAAAAATGAAATTACAGATAATATAAAAGCCAATATAGCTTTAGGAGGTATGAATTCTCATAACACATATATTGTAAGAAATATCATTACTGGAGGAAGATGCGAAGGTATTTTTATTGTAGAAGGAGGCGATTGTTGGGTTATGCATAATACTATAAGTGAAAATAATGATGGTATTGTATGTATGTCTTCTGTTCCAGAAATAACAAAAAATGAAATTAGTAAAAATAAAAGCAATGGTATTTTTTTTATTTTAACCAAAAAATATATATATGTTTTATTATTTAAAAAATAAGGTATTATGTTAATAAAAAATAGTAAACCCACAATTTTTAAAAATATGATATCTGACAATGATGGAATTGGGCTTTTTATAAGAGATAAAAGTTGTGGAAAAATTCATGATAACATTATAAAAAGTAATGAAATTGAATTAGTTATGGAAAAAAGAAATTAAGCTTTGTAAAATATTATTACTACTAATTCTGTTACAGGAGATATTCGTGTACCTTAAATTTTTGATTGCAATATATTTTGAAATATATTTTTGTTTCATGTTTATTTTGTTCTTTTTTTTATAATAAATTTAATATATATAAAAAATACATATATTATTAAAATAAATTATATAAAATTAAAAAAAAATGTAATATAACAAAAAAATTAAAAATAAAACAAATAAATAGATATATAGGTATATAATATATTAATTTATTTTTCTTTTTTTTTAATAAATTTTTTTCATTATATAGATATATTTATATATATGCTAAGTTTATTTTATATATATATATATATAATAATTTATTTTATAATTAGTTTAAATAATAAAAAATTAGACTATAGATCGTTTACTCAAAATACAAAAATAAAAGGCATTTCCTGAAGAAATAAATAAATAATGAAAATTTAATATATATAGTAAAAAAAATCGATATTTAATGACTATTATTTAGACCAATAATCTGATTTTTAATAATTCGAAAATTACTTAGAGGATAATAAGAACTAAATGTAATAACCATAAAAATAAAATTCAAGAATACGTAAATTTTCATATAATATAAAAGTCTCAAAGGAACCTTCGAACGACGTGACATAATCGAAAAATAAAAATGAATTTGATACTAATAAATTAGAAAAATAAAGCTCTGAAAAATTGTCATCTTATTCCAAAAAGCAAACAAAAAATAAAATTTAATATAAAAATTTATGTGATTCGCCACATAATACCACTGATTATATATTAAAAATGCATAGTATGGAATAAAATTATTAAAATATAAATAATTTTGATTATTAAAAATAAGAATTAACAAATGATACAAATTTTAATGAATCTATGATAGGTACATCTTATATTTATATAAATATATATACGTTTTTTATATAAAGAAAATAAAAATTATAATTTTTATATTATTAGATGTAATGTTAGAAGAATAAAATAATTAGAAAAGTTAAGCAAGTAATGAAAAAATAAATGAAAGTTAAATTAGTAATAACATAGAGCAAAAATAAAGTACAGTTGATTTTTAAACGAATTAAGTTATATAAATGGCATAATAATAAATTAATAATCCTAAATTTCTTTATAATATAATAGAATCTCTTGTATTGTAATTGCATGAAAAGGAAGTAATTATATAATAATTATAAAAATAAAACAACCTTAATACAAATTGAAATTCTTTTTAATTTAATCTATATATATAAATAAGCATATATATCTTATTTTTTTTTTAATATATTTTAATAATTATTATATTGTATTTATTGCATTTTATTTTTATAAAGTAAATAATATTAATTTTAATTTATTTTATTTAAATATATTTTTAATATTTTATTTTATTTATATATATTTCTAATAAAATAATTTTATATTTTATTAATAATTTATAAAAAAACAATCTATTTTCATCTAAAATCATATTTTCAAATAGAATTATTATTTAATTTTATATCTATATTTTTAGATTTAAATAATATATTTATTAATAAACAAATTTTTATTAATATTTTTTGTTTTTGTAAATTATTTATATGCTATATAAAATAATCTTTAACAATTTAAAACTAAAATTTATTTTTTTATATTTAAATATCAACAATTTTTTATTTAAAAATAACAAATTGAATAAAAAACATATTTATTTACAAACATTAAAATTTTTAGGATTATTTATATTTCTTTATAAAAAAAAAGTATAGAATTTTTAGTATAATTTAAAACTATTTTAAAATATATTTTTAATTAAAATTAATTTACTAAGAATATAATTAAATATTATTAAAATATATGTTTATTGAATTTATTTTGTTAATAACTAGCAATACATATTTATTTTTAAATTATTAAAGATGACTATTTATTAAAAATAATTATTTTATATAAAAAATATATTAATTCAAAATATATTCTCAAGTATTTAAAATTTCTAAAATTTTGATTTTGCATAAACAGTATTTTATATAAACCGCAAAATAAAACAAAACAAAATTAAAAAATTATAAAAATTACAAAATAAAAATTAATTGAAATAAAATGTTAAACAAAGTATAAAATATTAAATTTAAAAATAAAAATATAATTTTAATAATAAAAAAAGAAATCCAGAAACTTTTCACCTTTTTAACCTTAATAAGTTCAATAATTTTATTAAATCTAAAATGAAAAACAAACATAAAAACTTAAAGAATTTCTTTAATAGACATTGCCTCCGGCTGATTATCAAGACTTACAAAATTAAATGCGAATACCTGAATATAGAAAGGATCTATTTAGTTAATTTGAAATTAAGCAAGTAATAAATATAAAATATCAATAAATTTTTCTTATTATAACTAAAAAAAAAAGAGTTAATTACAATAACCCTTATTTATTTATCATGAAATGGTTAACTTTATAGATACTGATTATAGAGAGGCGTTACTTTTTATTATAATGCAAACATTAGATAATTTATAAATCAGCAAAAGTGTATTTTTTTTAGCTGTTACTTATTTAGATTAATACATGATGAAATTTTATTACTAAAGATAATAATTCAACAAGTATTAAGATTAAAATTCTAAAATGCCACAAAATTAATATAAATTAATATGTATTTCATGCTGTATTATTGCCTTAAAACTATAAAATATAAATGAATTGCCTTTTGAATATTTAATATAGATGTATAATGCTATGATTTATATACTTAAATTGAAAGTTTAACTGGATGAGAAATTGTACGAAGTAAATCTTATTACTGATAAATTAATAGTATATAAAATAGAATAAGATATTTTTGTTTTTTTCAATTACAATATGAAGATTTGCACTCCTTTAGATTTCCTTAAATAATATTGGATGATATATAAATATGGTCATATGGATTATTTATAGGTATTTTATTTTTATATATAAGAAAAAAAAATATATATATATTGTTTTTTTTTTTTTAAAAAAAAAAAAAAAGAGCATTGTATTAATGTAGTTTCTTCTTATGGACTTCTAGTTTAGCTCTTTATTTAATTAATAAAGTAGACTTTGTTCAGCCTGTATTTATTATGTTTTTAACGAAAGTAAAATTACCAATTATGAATACTGGAATAATAAGACTATATAAATAGTTTAATTAAATAAGAAATATGATCTTCATGTATTTAGTGATTTCGAAAGATAAGTTATACAAATTAAATAGATCGTTGAAAATAAATACTCTTATCGTTTAAATGAAGAAATAGTCAAAGTTAAATACAAATATAACGTTGAAGATAATAACTATAGATATATATGATAAAATATATTTTCTATTAAAAAAAAAAAATATAAAAAAAAAAATTATAATATATTATAAATATTTATATAAAATAAGCGTTAATTATATTTGAATAAATGGAAATTTTAAATATAGATAATTTCCCATTAAAAAAAAGAAAAAATAATTGAATATGAAACATTTATTCAAGAGTTTGAATTCGTTCATTTAACGGGTCTAAAAGGTTTAGAAAAAGCCTGTCAAATCCAACAAAAAAGTACAAATAAAATGTTTGATTATGTAGAAATAGATTAAAGAGGTGTAAAAGCAATAGATAAATACGAAGAGTTTTGCGAAAATTTATTAGATATAAACCAAAAGGACATTCTTTAAATGAAATATTATTCACGTGTTTTTGCTGAGGAAAGTTTAGGCGATCCTTTTTGTAAATATTTTTTAATTTTTGAATATTCAGAAAGTTCTGTAGAAACAGAAATCCAGCATTTAAAAAAAAGGAAAAAATAAATGCCTAAATTAACATTAAGAAAAATCTTTGAAACAATAGCGACTGGTTTAAATTATTTTCATAAATAAAAAATCGTACATGGAGATTTAAGAACTTGTAATATATTAAAAAATGAATAAGGAGAATATAAATTAATACCTGCAGGTGTAAAACCAAGAAAAAAAAATGAGCCTTATTATCATTCACCGGAATATCATATTGCTTAAAATTGTAGATTTGCTTATGAGAAATCTAAATATGATTAGTATATATATAATTTTATATAAAAAAAATATAAATTATTAGAATTAAATCAGAAATATTTTCATTTGGAATGATGATGCTTGAAATTGGAACTTTTGATGAATATCTTTATGATACTTATGGAAAATTTTAAATGAATGAAGATGTTATTTATAATGCTTTGATTAATTTTTCAGATTTATATGGATATAATTTGACTGGAGTAATTAAAAAAATGCTTATTTTTGACTAATAAATGAGATTGACTGCTTATGATATTATTTAACTTTTATAATCTTAGAATTTATAAGAAATGGAATAAGAACTTAATAATACAGAGCATAAAGTAATTAATATTTTATTTTATTTTTCAAATTAATACATAAATAAAAAGTTTAATTTTTCTGACAATAACCTTGAAGATTATAATATTGATCATAAAAATGAATAAAAAAAAAATCATTTTATAAATGGAGCTCCTACTACAAAAAATCAAAAACACTAAAATTAACAATTTAATATGTTTTTTAAAAAATAAATAAATTCATATAATGATTAAAGCCCTATCACAACAAATAGCAATTTCTTGAAAAAATAATAATAAAGTAATATTATGGCAAGTGGTTTTCGAGACACTCTAGTAAATATTTAAAAATATATTTTTAAATTAAAAAAATAAAGGATTAAAAATCTTAAAGCCAATCAGCAAATAAACTAATATAGTAATAATTATAATATCAATAAAGCAAACAGAAAAATCAATAATATAAGGTCGAAATTGACGATCAAGAAGACCAATCAAAAATCTAAAAAATCTTCACTACTTTACCCCAAGAATATCAAGATGAAATAGACCAATAAGTAAATGCTAATTTAAAAGGAATCGAAAGAAAATACTAAATTGATTATCTTGCACATGGACATCGTTATTAAGGGGAAAAATATTAAGGAAAATTACATGGTTGGGGTATTTTTTGGTGGGCTAATGGAGAAATATATGAGGGAGAATTTTTCGAAGGAAAATATAATGGACTAGGTAATATTATAATATTCTTATATATATATAATATAAATTTTTAAATACTAAAGGAATCTATTACTGGCCTACAGGTGCTAAACATTACGGAAATTTTAAAGATGGAGAAATTTAAGGATTAGGAGTAAGATTTTATTAAGATGGAAATATTTATTTTGGAGAATGGATGAAAGGAAAAAATCATGGATAAGGAACATTTTATTGGTAAAAAAGTTAGGCTAAATTCAAAGGAAGCTTTCTAAATGATCAAATATATGGAAAAGGAACTCTTATTTGGCCTATTTTTGAAGAAAAAGAAGAAAGCGAAAAAAATGGATGCAAAGAAGAAAGTGAAGAAGACGAATAAGACGAATATGAATAATATGATTAGGAAAACGAAGATGAGGATGAAGATGAATTTTCATAAAAACAAAGTAGAAACAATTTTGGTACTGATTAGACTCATAAAGATTTAAAAATAAAAGAAACTCGAGTATATGAAGGTTTGTGGAAAGATGAAAATGGAAGGGGAATTTCAGTAGAAGAAATAGAATTTTAAGTTTAATCATAATAAATTGAATAATAGAAAGTTATTAAAAAATAATAGGACAATAAAAGCAAAAACAATTTAAAAAAAAAGTGGAGATTATGAAAATTAACAAAAAAAATGATTAATTTGTTTATTTTTTTTATTTTATTTTTTTGGAAATAATTTCTTGTTATATATTGATACAATATTATATTTGTATTGTAAAATCATTTTTGTTTATAGATATTATATTATTAAAAAAAAAAACATTATTTTATATTTCTATATAAGTTTTATTAAGTGAAAATTCTTTTTATAGATATTATTAAAATTAAATGTATATTATTTTGATAAAAGTGTATAATTATAAAAAATTTTGAGTATTTTTTTTTTTTTTAAGTTTAGAAACAGTGAAAAAAAATATAAAATAAATTAACATTAATAAATCACAAAAATATTTATATAATATTTTTTTTATTAGATAAAGAAGTAAAAAAATAAGCAAATAATATATAAAAAAGGGGATAAAATAAATTTTATTTTATAAATCAAAGCAAATAAATAAATAAAAAGTAAAAAGTAAATAAAGAGAAAAATTGCAAAGACATTTAAATATTTTTTTTTTTAATTAAATAAAAATATAAAATAAAAAAAAATATACATATATAATAAATGGGTGGAGACGTACATGATTTATCTTATTATTCCAAATGTATGATGGGAGGAATTCTTGCTTGTGGATTAACTCACACAGCCATTGTACCTTTAGACGTTGTAAAATGTCGTCGTTAAGTAAACAAAAAAACAAAACAAAAAATCATAATAAATAATAAAATAAAAAAAGGTTTTTCCTGGAATGTATAAATCTTTAGGTGATGGTTTATCTCAATTAAGAGCCACTGAAGGAATGGGAGGAAAAGGATTAGCCTTAGGTTGGATTCCAACATTTATTGGTTATTCTTTATAAGGATTCGGAAAGTTCGGATTTTACGAAATATTCAAAGACGTATACAAAGGAATAGTCGGAGAAGAAAATTCTGTTAAATATAGAAGAATCGGTTGGTCAATTTCATCCGCTTGTGCCGAAGTAATTGCCGATGTCTTATTATGTCCTTTCGAAGCTGCTAAAGTAAGAATGTAAACATCTAAACCAGGCACTTTCACTACCAAATTTTCAGTTGCTTTTAATTCAATATTGACCAATGAAGGATCTTAAGGGCTTTATAAAGGATTAGGACCCCTTTGGGCTAGATAAGTACCTTATACAATTGTTAAATTCGTTGCTTTCGAATAAATCGTAGAACTCTTCTACACTTATTTACTCACTAGACCAAAAAGTGAATACTCTAAAGGTTAATAATTGGGTGTTACTTTTGCTTCTGGGTATCTCGCTGGTATCTTTTGCGCTATTGTTTCACACCCTGCTGATACTATGGTATCAAAACTTAATTCAGTAAAAGGAACTGGCACTTTAGGCGAAAATGTTTCCAGAATTTATGGCGAAATAGGATTTAAAGGATTATGGGCAGGATTAGGAACCAGAATTTTTATGATTGGTACCCTTACTGGTCTTTAATGGTGGATTTATGACACTTTTAAAACATCTATGGGATTAGCAGCATCTGGTGGTGGAGTTACTCCTCCTAAAGCTTCAAAGCATTGATTTTGGAGGAATTTATTTTATTAAATATATTTTATAAATATAGAAGACATATATATTTTTTTTGTTTTTTTTAGAGATTATTTGCATTAAATAAAAAAAAAATAAAAAATTCTCTTTTATTTTTTCTTAGATTGTTATGTTTTATTTCTAAAAATTTTGTTTATTTTTTTTGATGTTATTATTTTTAAATAAAATATTTTAAAATGTATTTTTTATTTCTAAGAAAATTTATTTTATTTTGTTTAAAATAAATTCAATTTTAAATTTTAGAAACATATTTTTTATTTTAAAAAAAATTCAATAAAAAAAATATTTATTTTATTAAAAAAATCATATTTTATAATTATTTTATTTTCTAGATTAAAAAATCATATTTCAAATTATATATGAAATATATTATTTTTTTTTTTTTTTAAATTATTTAATAATATTCATTATTTAAATAAAATTTTAATATAATATATTTTTTAATTATAAATAATTCATATTATTATGCTATATTATTTTTATTTATTAAAAAAAAAATATTATAAAGATATTTACTAACCACATTATTTTTTAATTATTTTTTTTGATAAAAAAAATCTATTTGTATTATTTTTTTTATAAATCCTTTGGTTATTTATTTTATAATATTAATTTTATTATTTATAATTTCTTCTATATTTTCTTTAAGTTATAAAATATTCTACTCCTTTTATCAACATATATTAAATATTTATTAAATGCAGTTAAACATTATAAAATTAAATCTAAAAATTTATTTTACTTTATTAAAATTAAATTCTTAGTTTTAAAAAATTATATTATATTATTATATTATTATATTATTAAAATCTAATACTTGTAAAGTATCCCGTTTTTATAAAGAAGTAAAAAAAATGGTTTTAAAGTATATAAAACATTTAATCATTTTAATAATCAATTTTATTAATATAATTGTATTTATATAATATCCAGATAACTCTTTTTATTCTTTTTTCAAATTATTAAAACTCTAAAAATAATATTATGTTTTTTTTAAAAAAAAATAACAAACAAAATAAAATAGATTAATTATTCTTTATATTATTTATTTTTAAATACTAATTAATATCATAATCTAAAAAATACTATTAGATGTTTCTATATAAATATTGTCTATTTTATTTATATTTTCGATTGATATAAATGTTAAATAAGAGTTTTTTATATTTTACTGATTCACATATTTTTTACTGTTTTCTATATTTTAAAAATTAAAATTTTTATTTATATTTATATATTTTATTTTTATAATATCCACATACATGCGTATATATTAATTTATTTTCACTTATATTTGTTAAATATTATCTTATAATTTTTGTCTTCTAAAAATCAATAAAATAAATTAATTATAATATTTATATCTTTATTTTAAATACTTAAATCTACTAATAATATTAATTTAAAGTTTATATTTATTTAAATATTTTAATTTATTTAGTTTTTATCCATTTTTTTAAATAAATGAAAATATGATTTAATATAAAAGAATTAAAAAATTAAAAATTTTTAAATTATAAAAAGGAAAAAATAAAATAATAATAAATATAGGTAAAAAAATACATTTACATTATTTAATTAATTATTAAATATTTTTAAAATTATATATATTTAAATAAATTTCTTTAGTTTTTAAATTAATATAGTCAAAAAAATAATATTGAAACTCAAATTTTTATTATATTATTATTTTAATATAGATTTAATTAAAAAAAATTATAATTTTATTAATTCATAATTTATATAGATCTATAATTGTAATTGATATATATTTTAAAATATTTTTAAATTTTATAAATTTATAAGTATAGTATAATGTGAATATATTTTAAAAAAAAGTTAGTAATATATTTTTTTTAAAATAAAAAATTTGTGTTAATGCTGATTTATTTATTATTTAAAATAAAAAATTTATATTTTCACTGATTTAAAATAATTTATTATTCTTTAAATTATATATATATTTTTTTTTCCTATAAATTTAATGTTTCTTTCTTTAAAATATTTATTTAATTAAATACATAATTTTTTATTATTATATAAAATATTAATGAATTAATAATTTAAATATTTTCCTATTTTTTTATTGTAAGTTTGCAATGTTTTTCTTATTAAGAAATTAATATAAATTATAATTTTTTGTATTATAAATTCTTTATAAGAAAAAAATATAGAAAAACTATATCGTTTAATAATAATTGTAATAGCAATATTAATTTTTTTTTTTTAAAAAAAAAAAAAGTATTAATTTAGAATAAGGAAATAATAAATAATATAAAAAAAAAATTACAAAAAAGTCAATAAAATATCATCAATATAAAAAATAAATGAATTATCCAATAGATGATCATTATTAAGTAGAAATAGCATTAAAAAAATTAAGATAAAAGCGACTTTCAGACAAAGTAAAAAACAAAATAAAATAAAAATAAAATAAAGATAAAAAAATAGAAAAAAGATATATTTGATTCAGCAGATTATTTTATTTAATTATATGGCTAAAAAGAATAATAAAAGGCAAATGATATAAATGAAAAAGATATGACAGAAAAAAGCAATTAAGCATTATAAAATGCATGTAATACAATGTAAGAAAAATACGGGACAATTTAGAATTTTAAAAGGAAATTATCTTTAATATAAAAAGAAGTAACAAAGAATGATATATTTTTATATGTATAAAAAAAAAAAATAAGAAAAAAACCAAATTCGATTCTGCAGATTATTTTATGTAAAAAAAATTCTAAAGTGATTATTCTTCATCATTCGATAGCATAGAAAATTAATGAAAAAAATAATAAAAAAAATGAAATTTAAAAATCTATTATATATACATATAATATATATTATTTATTTATTTGTTTTATTAAAAAAGTTTGATTTATATATATAATAATATAATATATTCAAAAAGAATTATTTTAAAAATAATCATCATAATAAATAGATTTTTTACATCCTTTATGAATTAATTAAAACATATTTTTTTTATAACCATATTTTTCATCTTTTTCAGCCCATTTTACTATAGTATTATGGCTTGCGGGTCCTGGGAAACAATAATTAAAATGACCTTTTTGCCTAAAGGTGTTTTTAAACCTTTCTTCAATTCCAAATCCTGTATGAAGTAATTCTTTTCCTATTTTGGGTGGTGAATTAGATTATTTTTTTTTATTTTTTTCTTAAGTTCTATATCATATAGTTTCCCAAAAGTCCTATAAATAACTGGATGTGGATTATAAGTGCCAACTCCAGGTTTTAAATGGGGATTTTTAAGAGGAGATTTTTAAGAATGTTTCATTTTCCAAAAATGAAGATCTTTTTTGTCCACTTTTATTTTACGAATTTGATTGTGAGGATTATATGAACCTGGACCAGGAATTTTATCCCCTAAATATTCGATTTCATTTAGAAAGAACTCCCTTTTTTTTTCTTTTTATTATTTACTTTTTTATCTTATCACCTTAAAATATTAAGGATTTTAATTTACTTAATAAAATCCTACTCCTGGACTTGGAGATTTTTAAGAATTAATAAAAATTTGTCCTAAAAATGTCCGTTTTGCTGAAAAACGTTATATATTGGGTATTTTACCCATTTTTAATAGTTCCTCATTTGAATATGCCCATTTTTTCTAATTTGAATATTGGACAGAGGATGGTGAGTTGGCTGCATTTTTAATGATTTCTTATAAATAAAAACCTCTATCATATGATTTTGTATTTTTTGTTTCTATTGCTTTTTAATAAATGGACATTAATTAATCTTTTTTATATGAACAATAAGATTTTGGAGTTTAGTAGGTATCTAATTAATTAATGTTTTTTTTTTTCATGATTATTTGATATAATTCATTTAATGGAAGATCTTTTTATTTAATTTTTAATTTTTGTTTAATTATTTTTTTATTAGGATTATTTACTATTTAGATTTTAAGAAGGAGAATTTATTACATTTTCCATTTATTTGTATACTTATATATTTTTCTTATTTTTTTTAATAATTAAAATATTTTTTTTTTTGTTTAAAAAAAAATAAATATTTAATTTATTTATTTTTTAAATAAATATATATAAATATTTAATTTATACTATTTTTTTTTTTTTTTTAAAAAAAAATGATAAGTGGATTTTTAGAAAATGCATAAGATCAACTTTAAAATAGTGATTATATAAAAGAATGTATTTAAAAAATAAATGAAAATCAAACAAAAGATTAACTTATAAATGAAATATAAATAAAAATTAATAATACAACAGATAATTTCTAAAAGAATTTTTTAATAAAAGTAAGAAAAATTAAAAAAATAAAATAAGAAAAAATTAAAAAAAAAGTTAAATGAAAATTTTCAAAATATTAATTTGGATGATTTTTAATCAATATAACAAAGTGAAAGTGAAAATGATAATACGTTTTCAAAAAATTAAATAAATTTCAGTAATATGTAATCTTTTTAAGAAGAAGAATAAAAATCTTCTATAATATACTAATCTAATTAAAATTCTAAGGAGAAGGAAGAAGAAGAAGAAGAAGTAGAAGATGAAGAAGATGAAAAAGAAGAAAAAAGTTTGAAATTCTTATTTAATAAACAAGATTTAGTAAAAAATACTGAAAACATATAAGTAAAACCAAGTGAAAAAATTAATAATGGAGAAGTAAAAATAAAAACCACTATAAACAAGAAGGAGGAAAGTTTAAAATCATTGTCTTTTATATTATAATTTTAAAAATTAAAAAAAAGTAAAAGTGATAATTTATAAATTGAAAAAGTCGCAAACTCCATAAAAGATATTAAAAAGGAGAATTTTAAATTCTAAGGCTTTAATAAAAATTAAATATAATAAAAAAACAAAAAAGTAAAAGCGTAAATAATTTTGAAAGTTTAGAATTTATTTAAATTGAAGAAGATATTTAAAAAAGTGCATTTTAAAATTCTAAAATACCCCCAAAAACTAACATTATTGTTGAAAAAAAAACCATTTTATAATCTTTATAGGAAGACTAATATAAAATTTCTAAAAAAATGAACTTCAATAAAAATTCGGCATAATTTTTACAAAATAAATAATCTTCTTTATATAAAAATAATCCTTAATATTAACAATAATAAGAGAGTGGTATTTTTTAGGAAAATATTAATTCTAATATAAGTAAAAATTCTTCTTAAAATAAGACAATTAAAATGATATTTATGGGATTAACTAAATGATTTAAATAATAATAGTAGTTCTGTTTCTTAATTTTCAGATTAATTTAAATAACATAAAAGTTCAGAAAATATTCATTCTTAATAAATCTCTTAAATAAAAAAAGCTGATATTTTGAATTCTGATTAATTTATGGATTATAAATCTGAAAGTTCTTAAAAATAATCATCTTTTAATCAAGAAGCATCTAAAATTTCTTAATTTTCTTAAAACTATTAATAAAGCTAAAATATATCTTAAGATAAAAGATGGGAAGATTTTATGGGATTAAGCTAAGTTTCTTAAACATCAAAAGGAAAAAGCATATACTAATAAAATATTGAAACATATTCTTAAATCTCTTATTATTCTTAATAAAACTAAAATAATAAAAAAAAGCATTAAAATATAAAATTAAATAAAACTAATTAAAGTTTTTAAAAATAACAAAATTTCTTAAAAAGTAATGAAGATATAAGTTTAAATGAAATTTCTTATATACATAACTTTGATGAAGAAAAAAAACAAGATGAACAAGAAAAATCAATAAAAACGTGTTAATAAGATAATTTAAATGAGTCCGATTTTTAATAAGAAAGTAATTTTTCTGAATAAAAAAATGATTCTTTTTTAAAAAATTCAGAAGTATTTTAAAATAATATTATTTTATAAAAACAGGATATTGATTAAGAAAAACAAATAATTAATGTTTCTTTTGAATCATAAAAATCGAAAAATTCAAATACTCAAAAAAATCAAATGAAAGACTTTTCTAAAGAAAAAAATTTGTCTAATTTAAATGATTCTTAAATAGATAAAATTAATAATTCTAATAAATAATAAAAGATAAATGATTAAATTAATAATTCTAATAAATAATAAAAAATAAATGATTAATAAGAAAACATAAAATAAATATCTTATTTATAATATTCGTAAATAAAAAGTTCCTAAAAAATAGAAAAATCTTAATAAAAATTGCAAAATTCATAAAAAGAAGATGAAAATTCTTAAAAATTACTAGATTCTTAAAAATAACTAGAAAATTATTAAAAAATATATAAAAATGAATATAGTTCCTTTTAAGAATAAAATTCATAAAAAGAACAAGAATCATCACAAAAAAAATAACAAAACGAAGAAAAAAGTGAAGAAAAAAGTGAAGAAAAAAGTGAAGAAAAAAGTGAAGAAAAAAGTGAAGAAAAAAGTGATGAAAAAAGTGAAGAAAAAAACGAAGAAAAAAGTGAAGAAAAAATTGAAGAAAAAAACGAAGAAAAAAGTGAAGAAAAAAGTGAAGAAAAAAATGAAGAAAAAAATGAAGAAAAAAACGAAGAAAAAAGTGAATAAATTAAATAAGACTAATAAAATTAATTAATTGATTTTGATTAATTTAATAGTTTAAAATCTTTAACTAAATCTTAATTATCAGATATTTCTTTATAAATAATTTAAAACCAAATTTCAGTTAATAAAAGCTAAAAAGATAATAGTTATTATAATTAAAATTCTTTATAAAACTAAAAGTCTTTTAATTTGGATGATTTTAATTAGTCTTATTAAGAAAGTTAATAAGTTTCTAATTATTCGTAAGATTAGCATACATACTAGGATAATTTCATGAAAGAAAATTAAAACGTTTCTGAAAATGAATCCTTCTAAAATCTGGAAATAAATACTTAAAATGAATAAAATGTCATTAATTGGGATGATTTAAATGATTTAAATTCTAAAAGTTCTCAAATTTCTTAGTTTTCTGAATAATTTGAACTTTAAAAAGTTAATAAAAATCATAACTTTAATAAAAAATAAGAAGTCGATTCTTCATCAAACCCATAAGAAAACGAAATTATATTTGATGATTTTTTTTCGAAAAGTAACTCATAAATTTCTCAAAAATCATATATTTCGTAAAAATCATAATTTTCGTAAAAATCATAATTTTCTCAAAAATCCTAAATTTCATAAAATAAATAAATAATGTAAAAATCTTAAATTTCTTAAAAATCTTAAAATATCGAAAAATCTTAAAGTTCTTAAAAATAATATAATATTTAAAAATGTTAAAATTTCTTAAAGAAATAAGAATCTGATAATTTGTAAGTAAAATAAAGTTTTTAAAAAATTAAGATTTAAGCTAAAATAGTTATTCGTTTATTGAAAACGAAGAAGAAATTTAAAATTAATAATAAGAAGAGCATATTTCATCTAAAATTTTACAAAAATAATAATAAGGAGAAAATTTCAATTCAATTATTGATAATACATAAAATTAAAATTATTATTAATAAAAGTAATAGAACTCGTAAAAAATAATAGATTATTCAGAAAATTAGTAAAATTTAGATATTTTTATTCAATAAAATAAAATAATTTCTTAAAATTCTTTTGTTTCTCAAAAATCAGAAAATTCATAAAATAAAAACAGTTAAATTTAAGAAAAAAATTAAGATCTTGAAAATTCTTTAGGATCTTAAACATTATATGATTAATATTTATAAAATAGTTAAGTTTCCTAAGAAAATTAAAACTAAAAATAATTTAATATTAATGAAATTAATTTTGATGAATAAAATAGCTATAATGATTAATAAAGTGATCAAAAAGACTAATTGAATAGTTAAAAAAATTAAAATAGTCTTCAAAAAAGTTAAATAAGCATTTAATAAAGTGAAGGAGAGAAAAGTAATGGGATTAGTTAAAAAAATATAAAAAATTAATAATTTATTCTAAATATCTAATAAAGTAATGATAAAAACTAATAAAATATTAAAAACGATTAAAAAAATGAATATAGTATAAATAAAAATAATCAAGAATAGAGATTTAATTAATTTTATCATCAAGATGAAAATTATGAGAATACATAATTTGATAAAAACATAAATTCTTCATTTAATTAATAAAACTAAAATTAAATTTAAAATAATTATAAAGATTAATAATTTATATTTAAAAATATATAAATATAAAATAATATTTCATATGAAGAGAAAGTAAAACAATAAGAAAATCTTTCTATTTTTTAAAACGAAAATAATCAAAAAAGTTAAAATGACAATAATTATTAATGTGATTTTGAAGAAAATATAGTATATAATTAATAAAATATAGATAAGTAAGAATAAATTAATATTATATTAGATAATTAAAATGACTCTTAAGAAGATAAAAATAAGTCTTAAAATAGCCAAAACAAATCTTAAAACAATTAAAATATACAGAATAATTAAAATGATTAATTCTTAAAATAAGAAAATTAAAAATAAAATAATGAAGTAAATTAGGATGAATTAGAGAATATCTAATAATAATTTTAAAATGATTAAAAAAAGTTATCTTAATAAAATATTTAAACTATTTAAACAAAATAATTCTAATTAAGTTAATTGAGTAAAAAAAATAGCAAATAATCATAAAAAAGTTAATCTAATTCTTAAATTCTTTAATCAAATCATAAAAATTCTTTTTAATCAGATTAAGAAAATAATATGTTTGATGATTTTTTAGATTAAATAGATAACAATAGCTAATAAAGTTAAAAATCTTAATTATATTCTAGTTAAAATTAAATATAAGAATAAATTTTAAATAATAAAAATAATTTATAGAGTAGTTAAATAAGTGCTAAAAATAAAGATTTGAACTGGGATAATTTTATGAATCTTGAATAATAATAAAATTCTTAAATATCATAAAATACATAAAAATAAGAATCTGATAAAGAAAGCAATATTGATTAAAAAAGACAAAAAGATAAAATTATTGAAAATAATGAGAATAATGAGAATTTTAATAAAAGTCAAATAAGTCAAAATTGGGATTAAATATCTGAAGTTAAAATAGAAAATTCTAATTTAAGCCATTATTCAGTTTAAAACTATAATTAAAATAATATTAAAGATCTTAGCTCTTTCATTAAATAAAAAATCGAAATTATTTAAAAAAACCTGAATAAAAGTTTATAGTTATAATATAATTAAGGAGTATTTGAAAAAAAATAAGATTTTAGTTTACATGAATTATCTAAAGAAATATCTTTTATTTAAAATAAGAATATACCAATTTAAAATAATTTAAGTAAATCTTTGAAAAATATAGAAAATGATAAACAAAGTAACTTAAATATTTAAAAAAATAGCTTAGAAAATGATTAAATTATTAATTTTTCCTAAAATTCAAATTAATAAATATCATAGAATAGTTCAGAAATATAACAAAATGAAAAAAGATTAGAAAAATAAAAAGATTAATATTTTTCTTAATAAAATATTAATAATTAATTAGATGATTTTGAGTAAATAAGCCTTGATCAAATACATTAATTCAATTTATAAAAAAGTGAATAAAATTCACAAAAAAATGAATTAAATTCATAAAAAAAGATTAAAACTTTCGAAAAAAAAGTGAATAAAATTAATTATAAATGTAATAAGATTTATAAAATAATAATAATAACTATAATTGGGATGATTTAATGGATATTTAGTCTTAAAATTCATAAATTTCAAAGCTTTCTTATTAAATATAATAACAAAATTTAAGTTAAACTAATAAATAAAATATAAAAAAATAATAAAACGATTAAAGTATGGGATAATAAAGTAATATTCAATAAGATATTAATGATTTAAACTGGGATAATTTTATAGATATATAACAATAATCTTCTAATAATTCGAAAAGTATTTCTTTGTAAAATAAATAAATTATTTAAACAAATTAAAGTTAAATTTGTAATATAGATTAAAAAAATAATAATGTATCCTATAATAGTTAAAAAAACTCTAATATATTTAATTAAAATCCATTTTAAATGAATATTGGTAGTAATTAATTTGATGACTTTTCAGATTAAATAGAAAATACAAGTTAAAAGAGTTAAAATTTTTAATCATAAATGAGCGAAAATTAAATAAAAGAAAGTATTTTTACTACTAATAAAAAATTAAATTATGATAATTTTGTTGAATAATAATAAAACTCTTATATATCATAAATAAGTTAAGAAAAATAATCTTAAATAGAAAATTAATTTAATTAAGAAAAATAAAATGTTAATAAAAGTTAAATTAGTGAATAAAATAATATAAATTGGGATTAACTTTCAGATATAAAATGTAATAATTCATAAACAAGTGAAAATTCTTATTAATATTATAAATAAAATAATAATTAATTCATATAAGAAAAAATGGAAATAATAAAATAAGATATAAATAATAGTTAAGAAAATAAACAATAAAGTTAAAAGCTAAGTTTAAATGAAATATCAAAAGAAATAAATTTTATTTAAAAGAGAAATGAATAAAATAGATTTTTACATTAAAAAGAAAAACAATTTCTTAAAGTAATTTATCTTAAATGGATGTAAAAAATATAGAAGTTTAAAATTATAAACTATAAAATAGTTAATAATTAATTGAAGATTAAAATATATAAAAAAATAATTAATTAAATCAATTGAAATAAAATTAATAATAAATTTAAAGTCAAAACAACTAATATAATATTTAATAAAATTATTATTAATAAGAAAAATCATCTTATGATTCATAAAACTCAAATAAAAGTAATAAATAAAAGATTGAATCAAATATATAATAAATATCTAATAATGACTTTGTAGATATTATGTCATAAAATTCTTCAAGTTCTCATTATTCTTAAATATTTTAACAATAAATGCATTAAAGTAAAGATAATAATAGATCTTAATAAGCTTAAAGCATTAATTCTTTAGATTAAAATATTTTTAATTAAGAAAATTATTAAAGTACTTAATTTAATAATTAGTTAGATGATAAAAGCTAAAAATCTATTTAGTAAATATAAATAAATTAATAAAATGGTGATAATAAATCATAAATAAGTTAAAAAAGTGGATAAAATGAAGATGTAAATTGGAATAATTTTATGGATTTAGAATCTTAAAACTCTTAATCTTAATTATCATAAAATAGTATGTAATAATAATCAGAATTATATAATTAATAAAAGGATAAAAGTGTTTAATTATAAAATTAAGAAATTGAATAAAATATAAACATTTATTAAAATAAAGAGAGTATAAATTAAAGTTAGATAAGTGAATAAATGAATATAAATTAAAATTCAGAAATAAAAAATAATTCATAATTAAGCCAAAATTCTTAATTTTTATAATAAGAAAATTAAATATAAAAATCACAATTTGCTGAATAAGAAATCTAATTTATGGAATAAAAACCACAAATATATAAAGAATATATAAGCAAAAGTGTTTAGTTTAAAAAAAGTTAAGAAAAAATAATAATAAAAGATGATTTAAGTTTACATGAGATTTCAAAAGAAAGAAATCCAATAAAATAAAATAATTAATAAAAAAAGAAGTAAATTTAAAAGAAAATTTTATATAATTAAGGCTAAAATTATTTAAGTTTATAAAAAAATAATAGAGAATTATAAAAATAAAATAATTAAATAAAGTATTATTCTTAAAATTAAAATTAAATGGAGTAAAATATACTTAATTAAAGATAATAAATAGATTAAGAAAACAATTAATAAAAAATGAATGAAGTAGATTAAATTAGATATAATTCTTAAGAAAATATTATAATAGATCCTTAAAATATTCAATAAGTTAAAAATGATGATTGGGATAATTTTATGAATATTAGATCACTATCTAGTTCTTCTAATTTTTCTAAATAATTTTAATAAAATATAAGCCAAAATTAAAGTATAAATAAATAAGAAAAATAATAATAAAATTCTAAAATTTTTCAATAGAATTAAAGTAATTATTAAAAAGAAAATATTTAATTTTATAATTTTTTTTAATTAAATAGAAATAGACATTAAAAGTTAAAAAAAATTAAAATCTTAAGATAACTTTAATAGCAATAATTAATCATAAATAAGTTAAAATAGTATATAAAATAAAGATATAAATTGGAATAACTTTATGGATTTTAAATCTTAAGAATCTTAATTATCATAAAATAGTATCTAATAATCATAAAGCAAATAAAAAGAATAAAATATTGAACTATAAAATTAAGAAATCGAATAAAATATTAATATTTCTTAACATAAAGAGAGTACAAATAAAAGCTAAATAAGTGAATAAAATAATATAAATTAAGATTAAAATTCCGAAATAAAATACGAAACTTCTAATATAAGCCAAAACTCATAATAGTTTTATAAATAAAACTTAAGTATAAAGTAAGCTTCTTTTAAAAAAGATATCAATATAAATAAATAAGAAGTATAAAATTAAGAATAGAATATAAAAAAATAATAAAGTTTTTCTATTACAAGTTAACCTTAAGATATTTAAGAATTATAATAAAATAAAATTAATAATAATATAAATTGTTAAAACTAATAAAAAAGCATATCATAAATAAGCGTTAGTGAAAAAATATAAAAATAATCAAATGTTTCACGTCAAAGTAATGAAGAAAATATTCAAAAAAATTTTAATGAAGATTTATGGGATGATTTTATGGATATTATTTCTTAAAAAAGTTCTTAAAATTCAAATTTTTCTTTATAATTTTAATAAAATGATTTCTAAAATAAAAGTAATTCATAAAACTAAAATGTTTTAAATAATTAAAATATATAATTTGATGAATTTTTTAATTAGCTTTAATAATAAAAAATCATATAACCAGAAGAGGAATAACAAAATAAATTAAATATAAATAATTCATAAATAAGTTAAAAAAATTATTAATGTGAAATAATAGATTAGGATAAATTTAATGATTTTCAATAATAAAATTCATCAAAACAAGAAGAATCCTTTATGAATAATAAAGTTAATTAAATAATCCAAAAAAGCATATCTAAAATATAAATTGTAAAAAATTCTTTCAAATAATCAGAAACAAGTTAATAAAAAAATTAACTTTGTAGTGATTGGGAGGAACTTTCTGATCTAAAATAAGAAAAAACAGATAATAGTTAAATTTCTGAAATGTTTTATTAATAAAATGTCAAAAACAATAATTCTTCTTATAATAATTAATAATAAATATAATAAAATAATGAACATTTTAATAAAAAATATATAAATAAAAGCCTTTAAGAATAAAAAAGTTAAGAAAGTTTTGAAAAAAAAGAAAATTTAAGTTATTAAGAAATAAAAAAAGATTTTTTTTACGAAAAAACACAAAAACCTTTAAATTAAAATGAAAATTTAAAAAGTTCTGAATTATAAAATAATTAAAAAATAGTAGACTGTTCTTAAAATATTTAAATAGAAAACGAAGTAAGTGATATTTACTAAGAAAATCCTAGAAATGTTGATTGGGATAACTTTTAAGACTTAAAATCTTCTTAATCTTCACATAATTAATCTTAATTTTCTTATTCGAGACATTAAATAAACGATTTGAAAAGTTAATCGTCTAATTAATAAAAATCAAAATGTCATGAAAATTAATTATAAGAAAAATCATTAAAACAAAATAATATATAATGGGATGATTTAAATAACATTAGTTCTTAAAGTTCGTCATAAATATCGAAAAACTCAAATTCAATAAAAGTATAAATTTATTAAAATAATTAATAATAAAAATAAGAAAGTTCTAAATAAAGCATTAAATAAGAAAATTTAAAACAAAGTATTAAGTAATAAGAAGATAAAGATATAATAAAGGATAATTTAAATAAAATATAGTAATAATTATAAAATAATTCAAAAAGCTTTTCTTAATAAGACGAACAATTCTAATAAAATTATATAAATAAATCTTAAAATAAAAGTATTAATAATACCTAAAAAAGTTAACAAAATTCTATTATTTTCGAATAGAATAAAGCATAATAATAGGATAATTAAAATTCCTAATTTAATAACTTTTTTAGTTAATTTGATAATAAAAGTTTTAAAAGCCAATAATCATAAATATAGTAATAGCAAAGTGATATTTAAATATAAAATAAATATGTTTTTAATTAAAAAATTAATAATAATTCAGACATAAGTAAATATAGTTAATAATATAAAGACTAGAATCAGGACGATTTTAGTGATTTAGAATAATAAAACTCATCTAAAGTATAATAAAATTAATAAAAAAGTTAATTTAGCCAAAAAGAAGAATAAAATAATATAAATTGGGACTAACTTTCAGATATAAAATATGAGAATTCTTAAATAAGTGAAAACTCATTATAATATTATACAGAAAAATAATAATAATAATAAATAAGCGGAAGCTTATAATAAGAAGCAGAAAAGCATGAAAATACAATAGAGTTTTAAAAAGAATAACCTAAACATATAAGTAACTCTAATATTGAAAAAAGTTTAAATAAAACTTTATAAAAGTAAGACAATTAATTACATAAATCTGACTTTTCATAAAAAAGTTAAAAATCTGATTAAAAAATTACTATTTTCTAAGAAAAATAAAGCTTTTAAACTTTCGAAAACTCTTAAAATGATAATGGTAAATAAAAAGATATTAATTGGGATGCCTTTGGGGATTTTAATGAAAATTTTTCAGAAAATTAAAGTATTTCATAAGAAAAAAGCATTAAATTTTCACAATAAAATATTAATAAAGAATAATTTTAATAAAATATTAGTGTAAGTTAATAGATTTTGAATTAAAACGATGCTAAGGAAGAAAAAAATGGTGAATTTTCACATAAAAAAGATATATTATGGGATTAATTAAATAATTTTAATGATTAAAATCTAGATAATACTTCATTTTTTTCTGAAGGTAAAAATATTTTTAAAGAAAAAGAAGAAAATTCTTTTATTAAATACTAAAACTCTTAATAATAAAATTAAAATTAAATAAAGATATAATTAAAAGAAAACGAAAAAAGTAAAAGCTTAATATCGAAAAAAGAAGACTCTTTAAAAAGGGAAGATTTAAACAATATAAAATCTCATATTTCATCATTATCTTCTTCATGTCATGAAATAAAAAATAATTAAAATATAAATGTGTTATAAAAGAATTTAAAAGAAGATTTATAATCTTAAAATAAAGTAGAAATCTTAAATGATATTTAAAAACAAAATTAAAATCAAAAATAGCTTCTTTAAAATTAATAAGATTTTTAGAAAAATTCTTAAAAAGATTTATCTTCTTCTTTTTCATAAATTTTATTTGAAGAGTTAAAAAAATAAGAATAATTAAATAAAATAAACGAATAAATAGAATAATAATTAGAAAAAACCTAATAAATAAATAAAATTAATTAATAAATTTAATCAAAAACTTATTAAAATGAATAATATAATAAATAAAAAATTAAATAAAAAAACAATTAGATTGAATAATAAAAATAATAAAGTATAATTAAACAATAAAGAAATCAAAAAAATAATATATCCAATATATAAATTAATAATTCAATTATAAGTGAAAAATCCAATGAAGAAAATTTAGAATAAAAAGGAATTTAAAGTTTAAATGAAATTACAAATGATATATCAATTATAAAAATATAAAAAAAACAATAAAAAGTAAATGAAGAAATCTTACAAATAAAATAATAAAAATAACAGAATTAACATTTAGAAGATTTCTTGGAAACAAAAAAAGTAAATATTTAATAAAAATAATAAATCAATAATCACAAAACTATTCAATTTCAATAAAAAGCTTAAAAAATCGATAAAATAAATTAAAGTTTAGACAAAAAACAAGAAAAAATGAAAATATAAAATGAATAAATAATCCTAAAATAACAAAATATCATCCAATAATTACTCTTATAAGAAGAATAATAAAAACAAAAAGAAAATTTATAAAAAATAAACTAAAATTCGAATCTAGAAACTGATATTATATAAAAAAATAATGAATTTATTGAAAATACTAAAATAAAATATTAGAAAAATAATGATTTTTTAAAATAAATTAAAAATGATTTTCTTAAAGAAGATGAATAAATAGAAGATTTAGAATAAAAAAAGGTTTAATTTTCAACAAAAATTAATAAATTTTCTCCTTAAAATTATAATTCTCCATAAAAATTAAATGATTCCTTAAGATTAACTATAATATTAGATTAACAAATAGAACGATAATACTAAAAAAAAGCAAAATAAAAATAAATAGAATAAAACTCATAAGCTAAAATATAAAAATTGATATAAAATAATGAAGAGAACTTCAAATAAAAAAATAATAAAGAAAATTATAAACAATAAATTATTATTAATCAAACATTTTCTTCTTAAGAAGAATTTTAGTAATTAATCATATACTAATAAAAATGATCATTCAGGATCTTACTTATAAAAAAAGCTGAAGAAATTTAACAAAAAATTAATTTTCTTTTATTAAAATCTTAAAAAATTTCATCTGAATCTTCTATTGATTAAATTAATATTTCCTATGACAAAATAAACATTCCTTTTTAAAAAATAGTACCATATTATGATAATAAAGAACAATCTTTTTCAGATTAATTAGAAAAAACAATTTCTTTTTAACAAAAAGAAGAAATAAATAGTTCTTTTTCTCAATAGATTAATAGTAGTTATTTTTTAGAAGAAGAAAAAGAAAAAAAAACTGAAAAAAAAATATAGAAATTGGTAAATTTGAAAAATAACATATAGAAACTGGAAAAATTGAAAAAAAAAATATAGAAACTGGAAAAATTGAAAAATAAAATATAGAAACTGGAAAAATTGAAAAAAAAATAAACTTTGGATAATTAAATATAGAAAATTTAAAAGACTAAGAAAAAGAAGATGAAGAATTCTTAAAAAAAAATGAATAATTAAAATAATAACTATAATTTTTATTCAATAAATAAAGCTATAATTTAAACTCTATTTTAATATAATAAAAAATATAAACAAATTATTAAAAAACACCTTAAAAATTAATAAAAAAGTAAGAAAATTAGATACTTGAATAAATAAATTCCCAAGATATTCCTTAATATTAAACAGGAAAAGAAAATATCATTATAAATTAAAAAATAGAATAGAAAATAAAGCAAAAGCAAGAAAAAAAAGATTTAAAACATTAAAAAATACAAAAACAAGAATAAAAAGAAAAAATATAGGAAGAATATGAATAAATATTTGATAAAATATAATAAATGGCACAAGAATCACTTTAAGAAATATAAAAAAATGAAAAAAACGATAATAATACACAAGATTAAATAAATATTTAAATATAGAATCTTAATATACAGTTAAATATATTAAAACAAACAAAAGACATTATTTAATCTAAAAATTACTCAGAAACAGAAGATAGTAAACATAGTATATAAATAAGTTAAAGTTCTAATAAATTATAAGAATTATTTGATAAATTTGAAAAATAAAAACAAGAAATTACATTATTTAAATAATAATTAAACCAAAAAAAATCTATTTAACAATAAAAATAACCTGAGAAAATACAATTAGAGGATCTTTAATAAAAACTACTTGAAATTCAAACTTTTGTGAAGGAAAATAATCAAAAAAAAAAGAAGTTTCAAATTAATATGAAAATATCTCGAAAAATAAAATACATTTAGTAAATTGTTTAGCATAAAAGAGCTAATTTATTTAAAAAAAAGAGCCTAAAATTCATACTAAAGATTAAAAATCAACAAGCTTATATACACGCAATAATTCAAAAATATAAATAAATTTATAAAAAACTAAATTTTATAAAGAAAACTCATTTGATTATTCTATAAATAAATATAAAAAAAACTATATTTTATGAAATAAAAAAAACTTAAAATATATATGTTTTTCTATAAAAAAAATTATTAAAAAAAAAAATAATATAAATATAAATATAAAAATATATATATATATATACATATATATATATATATTTTATATATATATATATATATTCATATCTTTTATTTTTTTAATTCTTATTAGTCAAAAAAATGATCATTGATACTATTAAAGATTTATTTTATTTCAATTAATTATATTAAATATTACACTAACTTCTTAAATTCAGTCATTTTTTTTCAAAATTTATATTTTAAAAAAAATTATAATAAGACTCTTAAAATTTATAAAGATATATTGAATATTTAACTTAATTATAAATACCTATTTTTTAAAAAAATATAACTTAATTTTTTTATTTTGTTTTTACTGATCTTTTTTTTTTTATTTAATTAATAAAAATCTTAGATTCAAATTAAAAGGGATTTTTTATTTTTTACTTTTTTTTATTTCATTGATTTAATTTTTAAAAAAACACACATAAATAAAAATATATTTACAATTATTATTATAAATATTTTTAATACATATACTTTAGATTATTATTTATGACTATTTTCAAAACTTTTTATCTAATAAAAGATATATAAACTCCATTTATACTATCTCAAAAAGTTTATTTTTCTTTACAATGTAAATTTTATGAAAATTAAGAATTATAAATTCTAGTTTTATAGGAAAAAATATCCCACTTATTCTTAAATACTTATATCTGGCAAAAAGAATAATTTAACCCTTCAATTCAATATTTATTAATTAAATTTTTCATTTTATATATGTTATTTTCGAAGAAATGTTATTTTTTGTTATTATTAAATTATATATATATTACATACTGTATATAAATTTTTAGCTTATGCACAGGCTACTAACACACTTCAAATTCTTGTCCGTGATCATATGTTTAATGCTATTTTGTTTTTAAATAATTATGGATTTTTCTCTATTGACCTCATATATTTTTTTGTTGGTGCCTAGTCGTTTAGAATCTCCTCATGAATATTTAAATTAAAATACCTATAAATTAAAAGCCAGATAATTCATTATTATTTTCAGTATTAGTTAATTATTTTTATATAAAAAGACATAAAGATGGTTTTAAATTAAAATCTTAAAATTCAATTTATTATTTTTAGAAATTTTTGGTTAATTGGATTTTTATAATTTTAATTTTATGGATATCTGCATAAAGAGTAAATTTAATTTTAAGATTAATTATCATTTATTTATTACTTTTAATTATAATAAAAAAATATAAAATAATTTATTTAATTTTATATATATTTAAATTATAAGTAGTAATATATATTTTATTTATTTAAATTCTGATTCTATAGATTTAAATTAATTGATATTTTGGCTTATATATTTTATTATTTTTTTAGTTTAGTATTAAAAAAAGGAGAATAATTTTCGATATAAAAAAATTAAATATGAATTTTATATTAATAACCTAAATCATAATTTTATTAAAAGCTTTTTTAAAATATTATAAAATATATATTATTATTATTAAAGTCTAATAAAATGGTATTATAATAAAGAAATAAATATATTTTAAAAATATAAAAATTATTTATATATTATTTAAAAATATATAATAATATTTTTAAATAATATAAAAATAAATAAATATTTTTGAAAATTGAAATAATTGATTGAATAATTTTTATTGATAATATTATATAAAAATAATTATAAAAAAGATATTCGTAAGAATAAAAAATTATGATTTAATTAAATAAATGTTTAAAGTAATATTTATCTTATAATTTAATAAATATATATATATAAAAATAATAAATAATATTATATCTAAAATAAAAAATAAATAATAAATATATAAAAGTTATAAAAAATAAAGACTCTAATAAATAAAGTAAAATATTTAAAATAAAATATATTTATATAATAACTTTAATAAAGTAAATATAAATATATTTAATAAAAATGTAAAATTATAAAAATAAAAAAATATATATATATATTCATATTATATATATATATATATATATATATATATATTTTTATAAAATAAATTATTTTATATATATATTTATAATAAGATTAAATGATTTAAAAATAATTATTTACTAAACCTATACCTTAAACTTTATATAATTTACTTAAAATTAAATGCTATAAAAAAGATAAAGAAAATTTAAATAAAAAATTTTAAATAGAGAAATAGAATTATTTTAGTAAAGATTAGAAGAATCAAACCAAAATATTTAAATTGAATAAAAAATACAGCCACTTATATCCAAAGAATGGTTAAGAAATCTAAGAAAGAAATATTCTTAAACAAAGTAGAAATATAATAAATGAATTTAAAAATTTAATTTATAAAAAAAATCTATACAAAAATAAATTTTATATATTAATATTTTATTTTATTTTTTTCAATTTTTAAATATATCTTAATATGGTTATTTAGGTTTTTACTTTTATTATTTATCATTTTCAATAATATTATCTTCTTTATTCTACTAAAAATTATTTTAATTTTCTTTTAATTCTGAACTTACTAATTTCTTTACTCCAAAAACTAACCCCTTTTTAAATATTTTTTTTACATCTTCTATATTTTTATATAATATAATAATTTACGTATAATAAAGGAAGTTCTTTTGTATTTTTATCTTCTATTATTTTCAATTTTTTCGATATAAAATTTCTATCAAAAGGTTATTATTATGGTTATCCTGTTTCTGGAATAAATACTTATAATGTATGTTAACAATTGTTAAAAATTAAATATTCTCTAATTAATTCATTTATTATTATATTTTCATTTGATAATTGGGGTTTATCAACTTGCTAATCATTAAGACTGTTGAAAATTTCAGCTCTTATTTTAGCTCTTATCTAAGATAAAACTCCCCTTTCTTCTAAAGTTTCTTTTAAAACATCTTTTAATTCGTTTACTGATGCCATTTTATTTATATATTATATAAAATTATTTTGTTAATTTATATTTAAAAAAAAAAAATTAATTACAAAATTTTAAATTTATTTTGAAAAAAGTATAAATATAATACTTTCTTTAAAAAAAAAAAATCTAATAAGTTATAAATAATAATAAAAATAAATTTTATTTAATTTGAAACGAAAAAGAAACTCATTTTTAATCATCTTCTTTTAAAATATCAAAATAAGGATGATTTAAAGCTTCACTAGCAGTAATTCTATCAGCCTAAAATATAAATTTAAATAAATAAATAGAAAAATGTAATAAAATACAGGATTAATTGTAAATATTTTTTTTAAAAGATCAATAGATTAATCATTAATATAGCTTCTTCTATAATTTTTTAATTTTTCAAAAGGGAAATATTCTTTTTTTGCTCTATTAATTTAATTTAATTATAAAAAAAATAAAAAAACTATTTTTAACTCTTCAAATAAAAAATCATAAACTTTTTAATCAATATTAATATTCATTAATGCTGACAACTTTAAATATTCTTTAAATCCGAAAAAAGATATTTGATTAGTTAGAACTTAATAATTATCATTACTTACTGATTAAGATATAGGATTTTTACCAATTAACTATTTGATATAAAAAATAATTTATTTAAATAAATATAAAAAAAACCATTTTCAAAATACATATTCCAGCAGACCAAACATCAATAGATGGAGTAATATGCATATTATAAGAATTTGAAAGTATAATTTCAGGAGCGCGATAAGGTGGAGTTCCTCCCTTATAATTTTTTTTTATAATTAATATATATAATTATTTTATCTTAATTATAAAAAATTATTTATTTATTTATTTATTTATTTATTTTTATAATACCTAATTATTTTTTATTTCTTCTGGTATATATGGATAAGATTGACCCCAATCTAAAATTTTAATGTCATCATTTTATCTATCTACCATTATATTATCAAATTTTATATCTCTATGTATTATATTTTTTTATGGGCATTAGATAATACTTCTAAAAGTAGATGCGAATAATAAATTACTTCTTCTTCACTTAATTACTTTACTTCTTAGTTTAATATTTTTCCTTGAGCTAATTCTAAACACTATTTTTTTTAATTAAAATTATTATATATATTTTTTTTACTAGCATTGGTATTTATTATTTTGGATCTTTTATATAATCAACAAAATGTGGTATATTTTTTACTTTTTTTAACCTTTTCAAAATTTCAACTTCTCTTATTATGTTTCTCCATCTAATATCTGGTTTCAATACTTTTATTGCGAGATTTTTTTTAGTGCTTTTTTAAAGTCCTTAATATACTTCTGCAAATCCTCCTCTCCCTAAAAACTTTTTGTAATTAATTTCATAATCATCAAAATTTCTTTTATTTTAAAAATATTTAAAATAATAAAAATAAATTTATAGATTTAAAAAGACCCGAATTTCTTTGATATATTTTTATCATTAAAATAGAACAAATCCTTAAAGTTAGTATCTTTTAATAATATTTAATTTAAGGTTGTTAATTTAGAGTAACACTTCTGTCCTATTAAATATTCATATGAATAAGGTTTACTTATGCAATATACTTTAATATAAAAAAGAAAATGTATAAAAAATACTATCATAAATTAATTTATTTAAACAATAAAAATAAAAAAGATATTAAATATAATATTTTTTTGAATTATATTGAAAATATAAATTTTATTTAATAATAAAATAATTATAAAAATCCTTTAGTTTAACAAAAAAAATATAAGTTATTAATGTAAAATAGTTTTTGCTCTATTTAATTATGTTTAATAGTTTTTGCTTTTAAAATAGTATATAAAAATAAAGTATTCATAAAAAATAAAATACTTGAATTCGAATATTCTTAATAATAAAAAATTTTAATTTATTTAAAAAATTATTATTATTATTTGATTTTTCAAAAATAAATAAAATTTTATTAATTTAGTAATATAATTAAGTAAATATATTATTTATTTTTTTATAAAATAAAATATACATTGAATTTTAGTAAAAAAAGTATAAAATATATACTTTATCAATTAACTTATAAAATAAATAAATCACTTTTTATATTTTCATATATTTTATAATAAAACTATATTAAATATATTATTTTTTTGATAAGTAAATAAAATAAACATAATTTTTATACTTTTTATTTAATCAAAATTTATAATAAATATATTTTTATAAAAGTACTTTATAAAAGCTCATTACTTTTATTTAAAAATTAATAAAAATTAAATAAAAAAAGATAAAATTAATATTAATTAATATTATATATTCCAATTACAAAATATATTTATTAGATAAATAAAAAAAGATACAATATAAATGTTATTATAATACTAATATAATATTTAGAATTAAAAATTATTAAATAAAATTTACTATTTTATTAATAAATTTTACTTTATATTCAATGCAAAAAAATAATGGTAATAAATAAACATTTAATAATATTTATTAATGTTTAAAAGTAATTATTCCAAAATATTAAATTAAATAATTATAATAATATTATATAATAGAATTGATTATATTATTGAATATAAATGTTGCTTTTATTTAATTAAGTTAAGCAGATGTTTTAAAATGCAGTTTACACTCATAATAATTTAATATATAATTATAATATAGAAATTCCTATCTTTTAGTATATGGATTGTTATAGAGATTTCGATTTTTTATCCTATATATATAATTAGTGTAATAAAGTATAATTATTTTAAAAATATTATATTTTTTAATATTCATTTAATTTTTTGTTTTATTTTTGTATTAATTTGTTCTTTATTTTTATTATTTTTTAGAAGTAAAATATTTTATCTTTTAATATAGCTATTTTAATAAAGTTATAAATTAATATTTTTAAATATATTTATTCATCTGCTTTTACATTAGATTATTATTTTTACTAAAAAATATTAAGTCCATAAATTATTTAAGGACTAATTAAATACTTGGTATAAATATTTTTTATTTATTAATAATTTTGTTTTTTTAAAATAAAGTTATTAATTATTTAACTAAATTAATTATATTATTTTGTTTATTTATTTAAATTTTCTAATTTTGTTATATGTTAAAATTTAATTTATTTTTACTATTAATTAAAATACAAATCATATATTTAAAAATATATTCATTACATCTATTTTATATAGATTTTTGCTATTAGAAAAATTAATTATTTTCTAAAAAGGGATATATTTTAAAAAAAAAAATTCTAATATAGTTTAATAGTTTATACTTTTAACTGTTTTAAAAATATTTTATTATAATGTATTAAAAATCATTAAATATTATATTTTAATTAATATTTTTTCAAATTTTTTATACAAAAATTAAATTATGTAGTTTTAATTTAAATAAATAAAATAATAATAAATTTATTAATTAAAAAAAAAAAAATGAATCAAAAATAACTAGAAAATGAATTTAAAAATATGAATGAAAACATTGACTAAATTTTAGATTTTAATGAGTTTTAGGCTATATTTGATAAAAAAGTAAAGTAAATTAATTATAAATACTTTTTTTATTTTTAAAAATAAAAAAGATTAAAGGTATTTTCGATAATAATATAACACATTAATTATATTAATAATTATAACAAAAATCATTAATTAATAATGAAATAAAAATGAATTTAAAAAATATGTCATAAATAATATGTGAAGCAGATAATATATTAAATTAGAAAATAACAGATATATAGAATGTTTTAAAAGACTTTTATAATCAAAGAAATGAAGCGGCTATATAATTCAAATAAGCTCAAGAAAATGAAAAATAAAACTAATACGGAATCAGTTTAGATTCAAATTTATCAATTTCTTTAAAAGATTTTTAAATTTAAGACACTAATATAAAAAAAATAAACACATATTTTGTTTTTATTATCGGAAACTAATAAAAATAAATATATAAAAGTAATAAAGATGAAAACTTTAATTTGTAAATCAAACATAAATAATATAATAAATAATAAATAATAATAAAAAATAGGAAAGTAATAAGTGGAGATGAACATCTTTAAATAAAACTAATATCTTCAAATAGCTTATACATAGATAATATTATAGGACAAGTTAATATTCCAATGAGTTTTCTATAAGATTAATATAAAAGAGAGTTATGGTATGATTTATAAGGTTAAAATAGGCAATATTCAGGTAAAGTATTACTTACATTATAATGGATTCATTCAAAAGTAAATATAATATAGAATATTTTTTTTTTTGTTTGAAAAAAAATAAAAAGGAAAAATATTTAAGTGATGTAATTTCGAAATGGAACGATCACATTAATTTACAAGAAGAAGATTTAAGAGATTTTTTATATGATAAATAATGTTTAAATATACTTTAAGAAAAAAATTAGTAAGAAAGAGTAAATTCTTAAACTAGAAATCAACAAATTTATGAAAAAATAGATTTAAGAAGAATAAACGACTTAAAAGGTACTATTTAAATGGAAAATTATACTTATAATATTTTATATTATTTATTTATATTTTTCTTTATTTTATGTGTATTGATTTTGGTGTATAGACCTTTGTTTTATGATGTAAAAAAGTTATTTGTATATTTTTTATTAAAAAATAAATTAAAAAGTGGGTTTTTATTTTGTTGGCTTTAATATTTTACGAACTTCATATTTTTGATCAATAAAAAACTGTTTTCCTTATAGCCTGCATAGGATTTTCTATTATAATTGATATTTTGTGGTTTATTTTTTTTACAAAAGGATGGTGGGATTAGAATTAAACTACAGGAATTTTTATTGATATTAATTTTAAAATATTCTCATTATTTTTAAGTTATATTTTGTTTATATTAAAATTTGTTATTTTGTTCGTTTTGGTGAAATTAAGATTAGAAATCTAAATTAAAGTTCAAGAAGTTAATTATAATCAACAATGTACTTTTTATCTATTTAAAAAATATAATTTTTTATTTTTTATAAAGTAATGGTTAACCAAAATAACATAACAAACCTTATTTGGACTTAATAATAATCTTAATAATTATATTAATGATTAAGTAAAAGAAAAAATTATAAATAGTTTTTGGTAAAAATTAACAAGAAAATCCATTTTATGTGTATAATTAAAATAATAATAATAATTTATAATTTTTATAAACTATATAATTTCCAAAAAAATAATTATAATTAATAAAAGGGCAATTATAAATATTTTCTTACTTTTTTTTTTTTTTACTTACTTATTGAGTTTTTTTTTAAATATTATAAGAAAAATAATAATCTATAAATCAAAATATTTCAATCTTTTAAAACTAAATAAGAGTTGTCATAAGGCAAAATAAAATAGTAATTTTATTTAAATATAAAATATAATAAAATGAAAATATAAGATAATATCAAAAAAGAATGTATTTTATAATTTATATTTTTAAAAGAAATAAATAATGACTTTTAGATTTATAAAAATATGGAATTTTTTATAAAAATTAATTTTTAAAATTTATAAATGCATATTAATCTACTAAAAAATGAATATATATATTAAAAAATCTCATTTTAATAAATAAAAATACATTTTAATGGAAATGAAATAATAGAAAATTAAAAAAAATATTTTATGTCAAAAAGTAATTATTTTTTAAATAAAATATAGGCAATATATTCAACAAATTTATAAAAATATAGGAAAAATGTTTTAATATTACTAATATAATAATAGTAATAATAAATATATTAAATACTTTAAAATATGTTTTTATTATAAAATAATAATAAAGATAAAGAAATAATATAAAAAATTATTATTAAAATAGTCTATTATCAATAAAATAAAAACAATTTGCATTAACCATAAAATCCACATATTAAAAAGATATAAATTTTTCTATGAAAAAATACTTGAAATTCATGAATGAAAAAATAAAAAGATAGAAGAGGCTCGCATTTATTTCAAAATTTTATATTTTAGTGCCATTAAAAAAACTATAGTGTAATATTAAGATATTCATAAAAAAAAAATATAATAAAGATTAAAATTGTAATATTTTGAACGATTATATTTGCTTTTATTGTAAGTTAAATAGCCATATTTATAAAAAAACAATTTTTATTTATTCTAAAAATTAATTAAATATAGTAAAATAATATGTTAATAAATATTATAAATATATATATATATATATTTATATATATATATATATATATATATATATATATATATATATATATATATATATATATATAAACATAAACATAAACATAAACATAAACATAAACATAAACATAAACATAAAAATAAACATAAACATAAACATAAACATAAACATAAACATAAACATAAACATAAATATAAACATAAACATAAACATAAACATAAACATAAACATAAACATAAACATAAACATAAACATAAACATAAACATAAACATAAACATAAACATAAACATAAACATAAACATAAACATAAACATAAACATAAACATAAACATAAACATAAACATAAA
>NW_004086044.1:0-52265 GCF_000220395.1 Ichthyophthirius multifiliis
ATTATACGAAGTTATACTAGGTCTTTATAGTAAAATATATATATATATATATATAAAATAATTATATATATATATATATATTTTTTAAATAAAATTAGAATTAGCTTAATATTAATTCATGCATCTCTATTTTAATAAGATGGTTTTAAAGATCATAGTTATTATTAATAATAAGCCAATCATATAAATATGAAGAAAAAGGACGAAGAAAATATTACTTTAGATTCTAATTAAGAAGTTTTATGAAAATATAATTAAAGAAACAACATATAATAATTATTTTTTTAAAATATAATTATTTTATACATTTATTTTATTTTTTAATTATAAAGTATAAATTTATATTATATATTATATAAATAATTTATAAAAAACAATGTTCAGAAAGATAATAACAAACAGTATTTTTTAATCATAAATTTGTAAATTAATATATCAATTTTAATATTCTTAATCTATTCAAAGTCCCTTAAATGATTTAATAATTACTCTTAAATAAGTTAAATCAATAGAAGATATATTATATTTATATACTAAAAATGAGTCCTTGTTATATCCAAATGACATATATTACGTCTTACAGTAGTTAATACCAAAATTAAATCAATAATACACAGAATAATCTGACTTAACAAAATATAAATCTTAATTTTAAAAATTGTTAAATGAAATCGAAAAAAATATAGATAATATGAAAACAAATACTCTGATAGAAGTATTAACATTTTTTAGATAAGTTATATAATGCGGTCTATATGGATAAATTTAATAAGAAAAAGGTAAGAAATAGTTATTAAAAATCAGTCTAAAACTTTAATCTGTTAAGAATTTTGAAAGTATAAATGCAAGGTAGGCAAGCTAAATTTTTTTAGATTTAGCCGTTGTTTATTTACCAAATGATCCTTGGTTTCATTTATTAGAAAATCTTTTTGATAAATAAAAGGAATATTTTACTCATTAAACTATTTTTAATATACTAAAAGGATGTTCGATATATTAATAAAATCAAAAATATAAAAATCTTTTGTTAAAAATTATTGATGTTTTGATTGATAATTTTCATTAGTTTGATTTTGAAATACTTTGTGTGGTTTTTAAATTATTAAGTGTTCTTTAATTATCGGTTTATGTTGAAAATAAAGTTTAAGAATATAAAATTAATTGTTTATTAGAAAATATTGTTGTGTTTTTATTTACTAATAATTAGAATATTGATATTTTTTGTTGTATTAATATAATTGAAGGTTTATAAAAGTACAATTTTTTTTTTTTTTTTTTTTTTATTATTATTTTAATTAGTCTTTCTTAGTTTTCGAATAGTTTTCTTTATAGATTTTGTTATTAATATTTTTTTCAAAATTCTTTTAATGTTACTAATAGTTTTGTTTAAAATCTTAAATTTTTAGTAGATCAAAATTAATACTAAAAAGAAAATTTGTTTAAAAATTTAACTATTTATTAAGCATATAATGGGTATTTTTTATTTGTTATTTTTTTGATATTATTATTTTTATTAAAAGTATAAAATAATAGTTGAGTAATTAAAATTAAAAAATATTGAGAATATCTTAAATTTTGAGTGTGTTTAAACTTTTTTAACCTAATTATTAAATAATTTAAAACTTAATTAATATTCTAATATAAAATTAAGAAAAATATTAATTTAGTGAAGGTCTCTTTATAGATATTTTAATGAAACTTAAAAGTATAAATTTTTAAAATTACGAACTTATAAATGCATATATAAATTTATACAAGAATTAATTTAGTTTAGGAAATGATTATAGAATAACTTAAAGAATTTTTATTTTAAGTTAATTATCAGATCAATAAAATAATCATCCACTTTTAAATAAACTCATTGAAAAAATAAAAGAAAATATATAAAATTAAAATTAGGAAGAATATAGAGTTTTCCTAAAATATTTTAGTAAAAAAAAATTTAAAATTAAATAAATATAATATATTTTTTGTTTTGTTTTCTTTCTAATAATAAGTTAAGAATTTTAAAGAGGAGAAAAACAATAATGTATTTAAAAAAATAAGATTAATAATAATTAATAAATTTGAGGATTTATATTATGAACTATATGTTAAAAATAAATGCTAAATAATTTTTAACTTAACGTATCTTGAAGAATTTTAATAAAATTAAAAAATTTCTGAAGTGAGTAAATTATTTAGCAAATCAAAAGATTTTTAAACCAATTTTTTAAATTTTATTTATTTGAAAAAGAAAAAATATTACTAAATTAAATATATTAATTAAATATTTTAAAAAGTCTAAATTTTTATAAATTGATTAATTGTAAATTTTTATTAAATGTTTAATTTAAACGCCTAAAGAGCCTTTTTTTGAAATAAATGATGATTTAAATTAACTTTTTGGAAAAATTATTGAAAAAATATTTTAAGAATAAAATAAAAGTTTAAATTTTGAATTCTTCTTTTAACTTTTTTTACTTTCTTAGAAATTTTAGAATGACTTTTTGTAAAACTAACTACTAAAAATACTAGAAAAATATAATATTGATTTATAAAACAATCTTTTTTGGTTTTTTTAATCTTTAAATTATGATAAAATAAAAGTTTTTATAAAAACAGAATGAAATAAATAAAATTTTGTTATTATTTATTCAAAAAATAGATTTTTTTTAACTTCAAGATTGTATTTAATGTAAAGATTTTTATAAAATATAACCAAATAATATTCTGATTTTAGATTTTTTATATAAAAATAAAATTGAAAAGTAAAAATGTTTATTTTTTTTAGAAAAAATACTCCAATAAATTGAAAATGAGGAAGTTTTTTAATTAAATATTTTATAAAATAAAGAAAATTTATTAATTTAAATTAGTTTAACGTATATATATGAAGATTTATAAGAAGAAGAGAAAATAAAAAACGAAAAAAATATAGAAAAAATAATTAAAAGAAAAGAAAAAATAGAAGACTTATTAATTTAAATGGATTTTTTAAGAAAAAATGTGTGTAATTTTTCATAGAAAAAACAATTGAAAAATTTGTTAAGAATTATAAATGAAGCTTTTTTAGAAAAAATTAGGGGCCAAAATAATTTAAAAAATTAAATTTTAATTGAATATTTTTAAATTTATTGTTTTTATTCAAAAATTTATTAAAATTTAGAAATTTAAGAATATTTTGAAAGTTTTTTAATTCGGAATTTCAATTTGTTTAACTTTTTAAATTTCTCGTAAATTTTGTAGGTTTATTAATTATAAAAATAATAAAAAAAAGAAAAAGTTTTAGATATTTTTGTTCAAAAAATTGAAAATAATTTAGAAAAATTTCAATTTTCGTTTGATTTTTTGATTTTCAGTTTAGCAAAATTGCCTTTTTAAGAAAAATATTAGAATCTTAGTTTAAATTTAATTGAAAAATTTTATTTTTAAAATAAAAAAAATCCTATTTTAGTTTGCTCATCAATGATTGCTTTAAATTTAGATATAAAAAAAAGTGATATTTTTAATAAAATATACAAGGATTTTTTAGATAATGTTTTTTCGAAATAAATAAATGAATATTCTTTAAATAAAGTGATTGTTTGTTTAATATCATATGGTCTTTTATTTAAAAAAGAAGAATATTTACATTAAAATTTAATTTTTTGGTAAAATTTGGCTTAAAAGTTGATTTTTGCTAAAAATAAATAAATTTCTTATAATGAAATATGCTAATTTTTGTAAGAAAAAAATATAAATTTTATCTAAAATTTTGTTTTGGAGAATTATTTTATAGAATGTAATTTTATTTTGAATGATTTAAAAAAAGTTCTAATCATAAAGTTTGATTTTAGTAATGATTATGATGATTTCGATTGTTTGATTTAAATGATTAATTATAAATTATTAGTTTTTATTTCCTAAAATATAAAAAGTAGTTAAATATATTAATTTTAAGTATAATTAATTAATGATTTTGAACATTTATAAAAAGTATTAAATAATTAATGATGATATTAATTAATTATAAAAAAAATCAAATAAAAATTATGTATTAAAAATTTATTCATATATACATATAGTGTATATATATATAATTGTTTTTTTTAATTTTTTATTCAAATTTATTGATCTTTTTATATTAATTTTTATTATATTGGTTCATCTTATTCTTTTTAAATAACCTCTTATTTTTTCATCACAATGAAATTCTTTTCTAAATTAATAAAAGGAATCTCAAATATCATAGATATAGCAGTTGCTACAAATATACAAATTATCAAATCAGAAATATAACTATAAAAAAGATATTAGTTATTAAAATATCTTGTTTATTTTTGATTATAAAGAGATCTTTGAATAATAAAATAATGACATAAATATAAACAGAAGCTAATTCTGGCTAAAGGGACCCAAAATTTTGCACCTAAAACTTTATTAAAAATATCATTAACACCATAAGTACAAGGAAAAGTAAATAAAGCAAATCCAAGTGAAAATCCTACTTTTGCTAAGGACAAAAATAAAGCATGTTCGATTTTAGTCCAATTGTTAGAGTCTTTTTATAAAGGAACAATACACCAGATAATATAATTAGAAAGGAAAAGTCCCAAGCCATAAAATAAAAATTAAATAAATAAACTTTTTTTAACTTTAGAAATAAAATTAACCATAAATGCATTATCTATTTTTATTTATATAAATATATTTAAATATAATATTTTTATACTTTATTTGTATTCTGTGTATAAAACTCCAAATAACATTCCAATTAAAAAGGGACTATACCTTACATAAGGCTTAAAATAGAAATCAATCATTAATTCAAGATTTTTACTATTATCAAATGTTGGCGATAGTACTTGATCTTGGTAATTTTTAGAATAAGCTAAGTAATAACTTAAAGATATAGTGCCACCTAAAAGTAAAAAGACTAACAAAGAACCTATTTTTGGCTATTTAAAATATATCCAAAGAATTAAAGGAGTTATTAAGTAAAATTAAAAGTCATTTGATAAATACCATCCCCAACGAAAACAATATTATGAGTAACTTTTAACTAATAAGTTGTCTAAAAGAAGAACATTTTTCCAAGCATTATCCTTACACACATCTAATTAACCTAATAACATGTACCATAATGGTCCATTTCCTGTGTGTTTCAAAACTTACCAAAAAATAAGTAATGCAATCATATAAGCAGGCCAAATTCTAATAAATCTATGAGCCCATATATTTAGAATATGATAAAACTAGAAAAATATTTAAATATGAATTTTTATTTATTAAAAATAATTACTTTAATAGTTTTAATTTAATAATATTTAGTCAAAATTATATGAGTAGCTAATAATGCTGATAAATAAAAAAATATATCAACAGTGAACAATCCACTTTCAGCAATCGTTATAATTCCAACTTTTGAAAATTAATTTAATATATCATAGCTATTTTTATTCGAATTAATTCTTATACTATATTCATGTCCTAAAACTACCCAGAAAATACTCAAAACTCTTACCCCATTTATATACGCGAACGAATTATCAGAATCTGTTGAAACTTTAAATAATTTCTTTAAATTATGTTCTATTGAAAAACATTCTAAAAATATATCGAAATTTGAGTTAGGTTTTGTAAAATCTTAAGTAGATGTTTCTGAAATGTGTTAATTTAATGATTAATTTTATTAAAATTAATGAATAGAAATTGATTGCTAGTTTTAGGTATAATTAGTTTAAATGAATTTTTTTTCCTATTTTTTTATATATATTTTAATATATTATTATTATTAATTTTAATACTCTTTTTTCTTGTATTATATGAAGATAAAAAGATGAAAAACAAGCCAAAAAAATAAACAAAGAAATAAAAATTAATACTAAAATAGAAGCGTAATCATAGTCTGGCAAATCATTATAAGAATCATAAAAATTCAAGTTTTAAACATGAACATCTTATTATAGATTTAGTTTTTATAATAAAATACTTATCATATCATATATTTATTATTTATTTTCTCTCAATATATTAGACGTGCAATTGTTTGGGACACAAATTACTATTGGTTATTAATATAATTATTTATTATATAAATTTAAATCAAAGTAAGCAGTAATGAAGTTTGCATTAGTTTTGTCTTAGCATAAAATCTAATCTCCTAAATGAAACGGAATAATTGAGCTACTTTATCTGAATGCAGAATACAATTTTGATGTTTCGTCAAATCTGCTATTAATAAATACATTCTCTAAGGTAGATTTACATTCTTCAAAAGACTAGGCTTTTAAAATAGCTAATTAAATTGCTAAGAATAATATTATGGTAATAGTTTTCATTTTTATAAAAAAAAATTTCTATTTTTTTCTATTTTATAATATATTTTATTATTTTTATATATATTTATTTTGAATTTCTTTATATTTAATTTATATATATTTAAATTATTTTGTTATATTTGATAGTTTTACATATATAAAAATAGCATTAATAAAAAAATTCTATTTTTCCTTTAAATTTAATTTATTATATTATATAATTTGTTAATTAAATTAAGTATATATTTAATTTTTGAAAAAAAAATATTTAAAATCTAATTTATACTGTAATCATATAATAATATTATCATTATTGTTAATATATATACAATAAAATATGTTATAACATATAAAATATAAGCAAAAAAAGGATATAAAAATAAATAAGTATATATATTAAGATAAAATACATAAAATACATTAAAATAAATAATTAAAAATATAAATTTAATTAAATTAAATTAAATTAAATTAAAAAAAAATAATTAATTTTACTAAATTAAATAATTAATTTATGATGTGTATAATATTATATTTTATGATATTCAATAATATATTATTTAATTTTTTAATTAATAATTTATTTAATTTTATAACTAATAATAATAATAAAAAAAAAAAAAAAATTAAAATTTTAAAGCTAATAAAATTTTACAATGAAAAAAAAAAAAAAAAAATAATAAAAATATATTCAAATTATAAAAAAAAGAGATAAAATTAATAAATATAAATTTCTTATTAAATAATTTTTATTTTTTTATAAAAATATAATTTTCAAAATTTGAAATTATAAATAAATTTCATTTATAAAAATAAATTATTAATAATATATTAATGTTAAACATTAATCCGCGCATATTTAATTTAAATCCATATTAAATGCGGTTTTGATAAGTTTCTTATATATAATAAATAAAAATAATTAATTTAAGCTAAATAACAAAAAATATATAATAATTATATAGAAACATTAAAAAAATAACACAATTAATAAAAAAAAAATATTATAAAAAAACAACTATGGAAGAAATTATAAATAATTTAAAAGAAGAATTAAATATTGACGAAGAAATAATAAAAACGGCTAAAAGTTATATTAGTGAATACATGTAAAAAACAAACTAAACTGAACTTCCTTCTAAAAATACTTTAGAATACATTTTATCTGCCATTTATATATCTTCTTGTGAATAAAAATGTATTAAAATAAACGATATAATAAAAAGATTATCACCATAAAATACTTTGGATGATTTCTTTGAAATATTATCAGAATTTTCATCAAAAATATCATGGTAAATATAAAAAAACATATCGAAATATCTTGAGAACTATTTAATGAATTATCGTTTATATAAAAAGTTAAAAAATGTAACAAAATTTTATTTATAAGAGAATAATGAAGATAAGATACTAAAAAAAATCTGGAGTTTATATTTATATGGTAAATAAGTTTTCTAAATAAACGAAAATATTGAAAAAAGCATTTATTTTTTGCATTTTATTTGTACGAAAATAATTTTAGAAAAAATAAACGAAAAAGAAGAGTAAAATTTAAAGGAAAATAAAGATGAAAATTTGAATTAAAAAAATGAAGAAATTCTAAAAGGAAAAAACGAGGAAAATTTAAAGGAAAAAATTAATGAAATTTTGAGTAATAATAAATTGGAAAAAGAAAACATTTTATTTTTTGAGTCTTTTTTTTCAAATTAAAATTTGCAATTTTATTAACTTCTTTCTTGATTCTTCAGAACAAAATTTCGAGTATTTTTTTAATTCTAATAATACATTTTATTCAAGTGTGTAAGAAATGCTTTTTTTTAATAGGTATTAGTCGAATTCTATTAATAAAACGCCTTCACTTTTATCTAAAAAGGAAGGGTAACCACCTGATGTTATTTAAGATTTCCTTTAATTTAAAAATTAGGCTGGTTAATGCACTTAAAATGAAGACAATAATAATAAAAGAGTATAAAAAGTACTAAATTTTGATGATGAAATAACTTTTAGTGCAAAAAATAATGACGAAAATGCATAAAAAGATTAATCAATTTCTTTAAATAATAATAATAATGTTTTTAATAAATAGTTCAAATCTGTAAATTTCAAAATACCGCCTTAAACACCAATATCTACTTCTTTAGAAAATTATAATTGGTTAAATCTCCATTGTAAAGAATAAAAATGGGAAAGAATAGATTTTTATTTAGAAAAAAATAATGAAAATATAGAAATCGAAATAAAGGAAATAATTAAATGCGTTTTGGAAGAAAAAGTGAAATTAAATGAGGAAAACAATTAATAATTAATTAAAAAAATAATAAATTTTTACAAAAATGTTTTAGAAAATATGATAAGGTTAAATTAAATAAAATATATATGTATATATATATATATATATATATATATATATATATATATATATATATTTACATGTTAATACAATTTTTTATTTATATAATGTTTATATATGTATTTATATATAATTTTTTTTTAATTATAATATAGTTAAGAAGAAAGTAGAATTAATTGCTAAAATTAACTTATTTAAATAATAAATAATAAAACATTTCTTTTCTCACTTTTAGCAATGTGTTTATAAACTTTTTTATATGTTTAATAAATAAAAGAAATATCACTTAGTTTTATTATTAATACTTGTAACATAAAAAGTCTAGATTTTTGGAGAGTTATATCTAATTTTGCTAAATTTGATAGGTTTAATTATAAAAAAATAAAAAAATATATATATATATATATATATATATATATATATTTATATATTTAATATTTGTTTTTTAATTTTATAATTTAGACATATTCCAGAAAGTATAAAATAACATCTTTTTAATTAAGAAAGGAAAATTCTATTGTATTTTATTTGGGATGATAAAATAAATTCTATTTATATTGCCTTAAAAAATTATGCTGATGAAAAACATACTTAATTATAATAATAATCTTATTTAAATGTAATCTGTAAAAGACTGTTTTATCATACTGCTTTAAGAATATTCGAAATAACATAAAAATTGGAATTAGAAGAAAATGTTCGAGAGAAATTATGGGAAGCTATGAAAAATATTTTTACTGAAAATAATGATATATTATAAGCTAGATGCATTGATTAAATAATTTTATGTTGTATTTATGCTTTACATGCTGCTAATAAGAGTCTTTTTAAATAATAAATAAATTTTAAAATCATGATTAACTAATGTGTTGAATTGCCTATGTTTGAAATTAATAAAGTAAAAATACTCATTTTATTAATGCTAATGGTGTTTTCGAAAATATTAATATTATTACATTTTATAATAATATATTTTTGTCGAAAATGTTTAATTATTTTAAGAACTCAGCTTTCGTATTATAAACTCCTAAAAACTTTATAAGTAAAAATATTCTTTAGTAATAGTTTATGGATTCTATCCCAGTTAATTTTTTTGCTTATACACCTATCGTTAAAAACTATATTAATACTCCGAAATCTTTTAATAAAAATACAGATAAATAATACCTAGAGAGTCCGAAATTTGGAGGTAGTTGTGTAAAAAAATTAAAAAATAGTTAAATATAATCCTCTGGAAAATAATAAATTGATGCCAATAATAGTGTTTAACCTTTTAATTTGTTTGAATTGTAAAAATAAGATAGTATATATGGATTAAATAGTAAATAGTAATAATGAATTTTATTAGATGTTTTTATAACTTATTTTATATAAAAATTTAAGTTAATATATTGTAAATTCTTTTTAGATATATTCAAATTATTATTGTAATAAAATATATATAATTTCATTTTTTTTTTTGTTAAATTAAAAATAGAAAATTTTCAAAATATACAAACATTAAAAAAATATTGTTTTATAAATAAAATAATTATTAAAAGATATTATAATATTATAATTTATGTATTTTTTTTATTTGTGAATATTAAAAATTTATTTTAAATTATTTATGATAGAAATATTTTATTTAAAAAAAATAAAATATTAATAATTTTCTGATTAAGTATTATTAAAAAAATATATATATGTAATTATGAGAAAGATATAAATTAATTGTTTTCAAATTATATATAAATATAAAAAATTTTTAATTAAAATAAATTAAATAATTTATATTAATATTTATTTATTTATTATATAATATTTCATTATTTAATAATTTTTCTTTTTTAATTTTTATAAATCTTAAGCATTAATCTTTATAATTAATAATTATATACTTATTTTTAAAACTTATTGATTAAATATTTATTTAGCCTATTAAAGCTTAATAAATATCTTTTAACATTTAATTAATTAAATCTATAAGATTATTGAATTTAAAGCTTTAAATAAATATAATAAAATTCATATTAGACAAATATTTAAATTTGATGAAATTTTTATTTTATTTATATATATAATATTTCCTATAAATTAATTTATTTAAGATTAAATATAAAAAATATTAATTATTTTATATTAATAATACTTTAAAAATAAAAAGTATTAAAAGATAATTATATTTAATAAAATTAATTTAGTTATTTTATAATAATATTTTTATATTTTATTTTATTTAAACATTATCAATTTTATAATAGTATTTTTAATACAATTACTATGTTTTATTAATGATATTATCTTTTAACCTTTATTGAATAAAAATATTTTCTTTGAATTTTAAAATTTATATTTTATTTAACTTTTTTTTTTAAAAGACAAAATTAAAGGGCTAAAAATATTAATTAACATTTAATCTATTTAATTTCCCGAAGTATTCTTAAAAAATTAATATCATTAAAATACCTTATATAATTTTAAAAATTATGAATGTTAATCTTTAAAAAAAAATTGGCTAAATTTTTTGATTTTTTACTTTATTTATCTTACATTATTATCGAATTATATAATATTATATATATATATATATTTTAATTTTATTTATTATTTTAGTAATATTTTTTTTTTAAATTAATACATATGTATATATATATATCTATATTTTTTTTTTGTAAAAGAAATTATTTTCTTGCACTCTTTTTGTTATATATTTATTTAATATCTAATTGTATTTAAATTTCCTCCTATTATTTCCCGAATTCTAATTGTCTTCTTTTAATTAAGCTTCTTTCTTTTTTAAATTATTTCCTTAAAACTAAATAATTTATTTACAAATATATTTATAAAATTTTCTAAAATAAAAAAATATTTATTAATCATATTAAAATTTTGTCAACCTTTATAAATATATCAAAAATTTATCTAAAGCCGAAAATTTATTTTCAAAATTTGTGACTTATTCTTTAAAATATCAAAAAATATTTGCTTTTACTAATTCCTTAACTTAAATCAACTAACCTAAATTGCTTTTCCAAAATATATTTTTCATTTTCATAGTTATTTATTTTCTTGTATTTTATGATAATGGATATTATTTTCAATATGATTTATAAAATCCTAAGTTTTTAATATTTTATCAGAAAATTATATTTATTTAAGTTGTTCGTTTATTATTTCTACATTATTATTGTTTTTTTTGCTTTTTTGTTTATTTTTACAGGATCTGAATCTGATATATATTTTTTAAAAAATATGGCTTTTAATATATATTTCTTATTAAGAAGTATCTAAATAATAAAAATCTTTTAATTAATTATTTTAAGAAAATATCGTTATGTTTTTTTGCCTATTATAAATTATTAATATCTCTAACAAAAAAACGTCTATTTTGAATTTATTTGAACTTACTAGTATTTTTTACTGTTTTTTTATATATATTAGTATATATATTTGCTAAAATATTTACTTAGTTTATTGTAGAATAATATAATGAGTATTATTTTTAGGATGGTATAAACTAAATACAACATTAAAGGTTTTATAATTTATAATAGATATATTGGGGCTGTTAGTACTTTTTTCAATATCTATTATTTTTTTGGTTTACTTTACTATAATATTAAATCATTAAAAATATAATAACACTAAAATAAAAATTAACATATTTATCGCTTTTTCAAAATAAAAACTTATTTGTGTTTAATATTTATCCTAGAATATAATTATTTGCTTAATATTTATATTATATTAATCTATAATTTTTTATTTAATAAATTTTTTCATTATTACTTTTTTTAAAGAATATTTTTTTTTGACTTTATGTCATTCTTTATATAAATTATAAATATAACAAAAAATGTTTTAATTATTGTTTATTTTTTTAATATATATATTTGATTTGTTTTGATTTATTTGATTCGGTTTGTTTTCTTGATTAAGATCTTTGATTTTTTTATTTTTATTATACAACATTATTAAAGTTTATTTATAGTCGATAATAAATTTTAATTTTAAAATTGTTATTTTTTATTTAGTAAAAAAATATTCTAAACAAAATGAAAGTTCTTATATATTTTTTATAATTTTTTTTTTAGTTTAGTTTAATTTATTTTATAAATATAAAAATTAATTTAAAATAATTTTAATAAATTACTAAAAATAAAAAGCATTTTTAACGTGTTGTTTTCAGAAGAAAAAAAGCGGGCTTTATTATATATATTTTTTTTAATAATTAGATATATTAAAACATTTATTTATATAAAAAAAATATTTTTAACCGCTTAAGAATAAAAAAAAGTAAACCAAAAATATTTTAAAAATGGGTATAGAAGGATTATCTTAACTAATAAAGCCTATATTAGAAAAAAAATACTTATCGTAATTAAACATAAAATCGGTAGCAGTAGATGCCATGTATTTTTTATATAAAGGTTGTTATGCATGTTCATATCAATTAAATAATAATATAGAAACGAAAGAATATATGATATATTTATTTAAAATAATAAAGCTACTTTAATTTTATAAAATAGAGCCAATAATAGTATTTGATGGTCGTTCATTACCCGCAAAAGACTTAACTCATAAATAAAGAGAAAATACAAAATAAAAAAACTTAGATATAGCAAATAAATTAATCGAAGAAGGAAAAAAATAAGAATCATTTAAGTATTTTTCAAGATGTCTTCGTGTAAATAAAAAGATGATATATGAAGTAATTGATACTCTTTTTCATAATAAAATAAAATTTGTGATCTCGCCTTATGAGGCAGATGCTTAAATTGCTTTTATGGTCAGAAAAGGAATCACTGATGCTGCGGTTACTGAAGATTCAGATTTGATTTGTTATGGATGTCCTAGAGTTATTTTTAAATTAAAATTAGATGGGAGTTGTGAATATTTAGATTTAAATAAATATACAGAAAATTAAGCTCTTAGAAAAACTATTTAATGTGAAAGTCTAAGGTGTTTTTTAGCCCAGAGTGAAAATAATAGAATTCTTATATGTATTATGGCTGGGAGTGATTATATTCCGAGTATTCATGGAATTGGAATTAAAAAGGCTATTGATTTATTTTATAGATTAAATAATTTTTAGTTTTTTTTTTTAAAAAAAAAAATGTATATATTTTGTTTTATTAATAAAAAGGAGTGTAATGAGAAAATTAAGAGTAGAATTAAAATTTGATATTCCTTAAAAATATGAAGAAATGGTACAAAAAGTGTCTCTTATTTTTAAACATTAACTCGTTTTTGATTTTTAAGAGAAAATACTTACTTATATAAATGAATTAGGTAGCGATTTTAAAAAAGAAGATTTAAGATAGATAGGAATCAAAATCGAATATTTCGAAGAAGTTTGTTAAGGATTAAGAGATGTTTATAGTTTAGAAAAAAGACAAATTAAAGAAAGTAAACTAGATTTATAGAAATAATATTTAAATTATAATTCTATAAAGAAAAATTATGATTAGTATAAATAATATAATAATAATGAGAATAATAGTTTTTGTAAAAATAAACAGGAAAAAATAATTAAAAATAAAGACGAAATTTTAATAAACAATAAAGAGAAAAATAATGATGAAAAATCTAGTGAAAATTAATTATTTGAAAATATTGAAAACTATAATTTTAGCGAAGATGAAGAAAATTTAAAGGAAATTTAAATTTAAGAGAAACAAAATGTCAATTTTTTTAAAAAAATAAAAGCGGAAAATTAAGATAAAAATGCTTTGTTTTCTTTAGAATCGTTTTGTGATGCTTTTTTAAATGATTATAAATAATTGGAAAATGCAAATGAAGATTTTTGTGTTAGAATTTAATAAGAAATTAAACGAAACGAAAATAAAGAAGAACTCCAAAAAAGTGTCATAAAAATTAATCCCTTTATTAAATAGAATACAATCAATACTTCTCCATTAGACTCTTTAGAAGCTTTTAATGTTGAAAAAATACCAAGACAATAATCAAGTGCTAAACCTGAAAAAAGAGTACTTATTAATAATTAGAAATTCAATAAAAGTTAATAAGAAAATGTTAAGTCAGTCTAAAAAGAAAAAAATAAGAAAAATCTTTATTCATCTTTTTTTAAGAATTGATTAAAAAAAAAAATATTTTATATATCTTAAAATAAAAATGAATATTTTCCATTTTAAAAATATATTTTATATACTTTTTTAAAAGTAAAAAATAAATAAAAATTGCATTTTTAATTTTATAAAAAAAAAAGTTAAAATAAAACAGTATATGTTATTTATTATAAATTATAAAAAAATCAATTAATGATTTAATTTTCATCTTTTATATTTTGAATTTATGTCTTTATTCTATTCATTAAATTTTATTTAAATCCTGCATCAACATCATCTCTTATAGATAAACAGCTTTCTAATATAAAAGCAGCCATTTATTTATGGAAAGATTAAATAATTTATGGGAATAATACATCAATATCATTTTTAGAAATACTCAAAATTTAAATAAAAACTTAAAATTGCATATCGATAAATGTAATTTATTAGGAACTAATATGAGCAATTTAGTTTTCTTAAAAAAAGTTAGACAAAAATAATTAATCCGATTTTATTTTTTTCAAAAAGTCTTATTTATTTGTAAAAAGATTTTTAAGCTCTGATTTATCATCTTATTATTATGCTTTTTTTTTCTTTTTTTTTTCTTCCTTTGTATTTTCTACTACATTTTAATTTTATGAAATATTATTATATTGAAAATCTTCACAAATATTCTTATATACTTTTTTAATTTAAAATATGAAATGTTCCCAATAATTTTACATGGCTTTTTCAAAAGAAAATTTACAAACTGACCCGAAATGAATTTTACTTTAAAGTCCATTTTTTATTTATTTCAAATAATGTTCCATAGTATTAATTAATAGTTGAAAAAGTTCATCTTCAACCCATTTTTAGGTAAAAAGTAAAGGGATAATTTATGCATTTATTGGAGTAAAAATAATATTAATAAGTACTCCTAAGAGATCATTTATAGCATTTTTAAATTTTTTAATAATTTCATTAATAAAAATATTATCAACTCTATCTAAATAGCTTTCTTCAGTATTTTAAACATAAGAAAGTGCCTAATTTTTACTTTCAGCAGCATTTAAAGTACATTTATAAAAATTGTTAACACAAAGCATTACTTTGCACATGAAAATAAATGTATCTTATTCTTGTGTAATTTCCTTTAGTTAATTTTTTATTTTTTCCAGTTCTATATTAATAATTTATTAGCTTAAATTTTCTGAAATAGACCTTAAATATTCTATAAACTAACTTATTTCTAGTTTTGGACCTAATGCATCAATTTATCTATTTATAAGTTAAAAAATGTCCACAGGATAATTCCCTTATAATTCTTTTTTTTTTCTTATTAAAGTTTCTATAGCTTCATATGTTTGGAACTCCATTTTATCATTTTACATGCATTAATCTATATATTCTTGCATCATTCCACGTAAATGATTTTAAAAATGAGGCATAAATTATAATGCCTTTGTTTTTAAATACATATAATCTAGTGAATCTATTCCTGCTTTTGATAATAATTCTTAATAGGAGTCTATCCAAGTCATCAAGTTTAATAAAATTCCATATGAATTTTTTATTTCTTCCTCATTTTCTAAATAAGGCATTATTCGTTTTTCTATATTATATCTATATCTTGATTCATAAACTTAAAATATATCCCAATTTTTCGGAAAGCATTTTGTTACATAATCTAATACTTCTAAAAGATCACTGACTGTAAATTTACTTTTTTCGAGTACTTATATTACATCAGATATGCCTTTTAAACGATTATCGAATCTTTCGTCTATACATTCGTTTATTGTATTTATAGCTTTTAGTTTAAATAAAGGATTTCGATTCTTTGAAGTCAATATTCGGTCTCCACTTTCAATTATTTTTACTACTTGTATTATTTTAGATGGTTCTGATTTTGATAAATGAAGTGCATTTTTTAAAAAATCATTGAATATAGTTTAATAAAATGATTGCTCGAATTCTGAAAGCATTTCGAACTCTTTGAGGATTTTATCCATTTCTTCATTGTTTTATTAATTTGAGTTGTTTTGGGTTAATTTTTGGATTAAAGTGTCTCTTAGTTCACATAAAGAAATTAATTTTAAATGTATATATTCAAAATTTCCATCTTCTTTAAACATTTCTCGCATTTTTTATATTTACTTTTTTATGTTAAAAAAAAATTTCATTTCATCTATTAAACTAGATATGTTTTTTTTATAAGTCTATAGTTTTTTGAATTTTTCTAAATCCTGTTTAAATTAAGGGTTTTTTTCGTAATCTTTTTAAAGTATATTTATTGATTTTTAACATTCAAGAATATTTTCTTTATTTTTTTTTATAAAATCTTGAACTGTTTATATTCCTTCCACTTATTTTTAGATTGATGTTGTTATTTCACTATCTATTTCTTGCTATTTACGTTTATATTGTTAGGATAATTAACGAAATTTATCTGGATTTAACATTTATTTGTTATTTAATATTTGCAATATCAAATTTTCGCTTTGATCTATTGCTTCTTACTCTGTTGAGAAATTTTTCATACTTAAATCTTGTGGAATCATTTTTTAAAATTTTTAATATTATTTAATTAAAAAATAAATATTTTCTTTTATTTATCTGTTTTATTATAATATGTATAAATAATTATATTTTTTTAAAAAAAAGATTAATAATTTATTTATAATAAATATCACCTAAATTAAATAGAAAACTTGAATTATATAATATTAACTTTCAATAATATAAAAAAATTGTGTATACTATTAAAAATTTTTGCGAATATTAATATTATGACACTTCCAAAATTTATAATCCCATTTAATATATTATTATATTTAAAATAAAATATTAGTTTTTTATATATTTTGACGTTATCAATATTTCATAAACTTCCTATCGCTTTCTTACTTCCTATTTTAAAAAAATCACTAAAGCCAATCTAAAATCTACCTTAAAACTCAAAACTAAAGTCAAAATCGCACAAAATAATCATCCTCCTATACCAAACATGGTATTTAATAATTTGATTTTCGGCGAAAATTTTTTTTTAGGGAATGCTAAGTTATTTATTATATTTTCATGAAAATATCTATAAAATTGCAAGTATTTAATAACAATGGGATGTTCAGACATAAAATTTAAAAAATTACATCGAATGAATATTTAAAATATTAACATATTCAGTTAGAAGGTAAAATTATAATATTCAATAAGAACTAATTTTAATTAAAAAAAAAATTATTAAACTAAAGCAAATTTAGTAATGATTTAGTAATGAGATTTGAAGAATCATTAATTAAAATTGGAAACGTAGCATATAAAATGAGCATTATACCTAAATTTGAAAAAGAATTTAAGAAAATATAATTATATCTTATTAACGATAAGAAAATAAACATATTTCACTAAGTGTATCTCTATGCAATAAACTAAGTAAATGATAGCTTACATATGTTCTATGAGAAACACGGTAATTGAGGCCAAGAAAATAATGATGCCAATTATTTTGATACTTGTCCTTGCGGTAGAAATTAAATAATTCGGGAATCTAATAAACTAACTGAATAAAAGAACAATATTGCTAAAAACAACCAAAAAATAAATTTCGTATATGTAGAGGTGTAGAGGCAATTAGAATTACGAAGAAAAAAAATAAAAATAAAATAAAAATAAATATCTAGTAATAAATTTGAGATTTTTATTTTTTAAAAATTCTCCTTTATAGTTAAAATGTATTTTTTATCAATTATATATATTTTTTTATTTATATTTGTTTTTTTTATGATTTAATCAAAGATAATTTTATTTTTAGTTTTTAAAATTATATGAATGAAAAATTTTCAATTTTTTTTATGGACAATAATAATATATAGATTCATAATTTAATCAAAAAATATTTAAATAAATTAATAAAAAAAATGCAAATATTATTTAAAAAATTATCTAAATAAAAAATGTAAAACAAAATAAACATATATATATATAAAGCAAAAAGTAAAAAAATTAATAATATTTTCAACCTTAATTTTTAAGTTTACCTTTTTTAGTAACAGCCTAATCATAATCTTCAATGAATTTTTCAAAAGCAGGTTAGTCAACAGCAAATAATTTTGAAAAAGCGAAAATCCATTCATCTATATTTACCTTTTTTTTTTAAAAAAAAAAAAATATATAAATAAAATTAAAAAAATATGATAATACTCCTTCTTTATTACAAACAGAACATGATTTAATAAAATCCTTTGCATCTTTTTCTGCTATATTATCATTTATTGTATCATCTATATATTTATTAAATCTTTTGGATTTTTCTAAATCTATTAACCCAGGAATAAAGTTTCCTTCAGTAAATCCAATAGGTTTGGCATCAACATCATTAAAAATTTCTATTAATTTATCTTTTTATTATTAGTTTAATATATTAAATGCTTTTTCTTCACAAATTACATTATTTAAAATATTTTTAGCTTCTAACTATCCATCTCCTGCTTTTTGGCCATTATTACTTTTTATATTTGGGTTAATTCCACTTAACAATAAATATAAAATGCATTCTTTGTCTCCTCTCTCGCAAGCTAAATGTAAAGGCGATTTACCTTCTCCATTTACTGTTTCTAGGTTTATACTGTTTTATACTAATAATCTTAAAATTTCTAATCTTCCGTTCATAGATGCAATATGTAAACCATTATTTCCTATATAAAAAATCAACGTATGATTTTTATTTGTTCTTTTTTACCATCCCTATCTTAATAATCTACAGATACGTTATTTTAAGTAAGTGATCTCTTGACTTCATCTAGATTTCCTTTTTATTTTTATTTTTTAATCTTTTTTATTATTTACCATTTTCACAATGTTATAAATATTATTCTGCTAAATAATCGCTCATATTTTAATTTTTATATATTTTATTTTTTATTATTATTAATATTTTTCTTTTATAAAAAAATTAAATAATTAATTATGATTATACTTAATTTATTTTATAAATATATATTAATCCATCAATTTTTTTTAATAATCGATTGATTATATAATTATTAATTTTAGTTTTTCATTATGATTAAAATAATTTTAAATTTAATTAAGTTTATAAGATTTTTTTTTTATTAAATATTACTTAAATAATAATAAAATTATAGAGGTATAAAATAATATATATAATTATATAATTAATTTAATTATAATTAAAAAATGATGAAAATATTTTAAATATTAAATATTTAATTTAATTATTTTAAAAATATTATTATGTAATATATAAAAAAAATCTATAACAATATAATATTATTATAATAATTTTGTATTACAAATATTTTATGTTTCAGTTTAATAATTTATTTTTAATATAAAAAAAAATAATTAAATTAAACATATTATATATTTTTTTTTTATTTAATAAAACATTTATATATATTAATTATTATAATTTTTTTTTAAAAAAATAACTAATATAAGATTATATTTTTTTTATGATATAACACTTATTAACATCATATAAATATAAAAAACTAATTTAATAATCATGTATATAATATTTCAGTCAAAATAAATAAATTTAATTTTAATATTTTATTTTTAAATTAAACAGAAATTTTAGATATATTTATTTTTAATAAAAATAATAATATATTCAACAAAAAAAAAAAAATAATAAAAAAATATTTATATATAATATAATATTATTATAGATAAATAAATAAAATATATCTTAATTATTATATAAAATTATTATCAAATGGATTAAGAAAATTAAGAACAAAAATAATTATGTAAATAAATACTTAAAAACACCGTATATATAGACAAATAATGGAACGAAATATAAGATTTAGATTCCCTCTTGATTGAAAAATTAATAAAAAATGGAAAAAATAAACCTACATTAATATAATATAGATCAATAGGTCCTATAATATCAGAAATTTAAAGATTCATAGGTATAAAGGCTCCAAACGGAAGTGGAAAAACCTTAACTTATGTGATTCCTGCATTATAATTTGCTTTATAGAACTTATCTAAGCCAGCTACAAAAATCGAATAATATATTGAGAAAGAGAAAAATATTCAGGAGAAAATATATATACCGACAGTAATAGTAATAGCAGATACAATAAATTTAATTTAATAAATTCGAGTTGAAATCTAATAATTAGCTCCTGAAGTAAAAAAAGAAAAAATTAAAAATCTATAAATATATTTATATAATTAGGGAATATTTGTAGATTCATTACATTCAGGTGAATAAGTAAAATTATAAGGATAAATTTTAGTTTCTACACCAGATTTATTATAGAAATATTTACTATCAGACAAAAAGATAATGACTGATAATTTAAAATATTTTGTTATTGATGAAGCTGATACTACATTTAAATTTTTTCCTGAAAAAATCCGAACTTTAATTAACTTTATAAAATTAAGAGAAAACGTAATAATGTAGCTTGTTTCTGCTACTCTAAATAAAGAAACTATTAATGAATTTACAAAGATTATTAAATCAAAAGAAAAATTCTAAAGTTTAGAAAATAAATAATAAGAAGATGAAGACGATGAAAATGAAGATGAAGATGATGATGATGAAATACATTTTATTAGTATAGAAACTACTTTGGAAGGCGTTTATTAATTCTATATAGATGAAGATGAGGAAGAAATAAAAGAATAAAACAAAGATCAAGAAGTTACTGAAGATTCTAGGCTTGTAAAAAAATTTTTAATTGTAAAAAAACTAATAGATACTGTTTTAGGGAAAGATTAATCTACATAGAGTGGCTAAACAATTTAAACTTAAATAATAATTTTTTTCAATGAATTGTATAAAGTATAGAAATTTTTAGATTTTTACAGGACATAAAAATCTCATTTAAAATTCGAATTTATTACTTCTGATAAAAATTCAAAATAAAGAGAATAAATCTTATAGGATTTCAGAAAAGGTAATTTCGATCTACTTTTTGCTACTAATATTATCGCTCATGGAATAGATATAAGAACAGTTGGTTTAGTTATTAATTTAGATTGTCCTCTAGGGAATATCAAAGAGAGAAATTTTGAAGTTGATCATGAAACTTATCTACATAGGGTAGGAAGAACGGGAAGATATAATGATTTAGGGGTAGGTATTACTTTAGTGGATAAAAACTCAATTGGGATTGTGTAAAAAGTTAAATAAGTCTTTAATTAGGATATTCTTAAGTTTGATGAAAAGGTTGTTGTTTAAAGATTAAATGAAGTTATTGAAAATAACAATAAATAAATTCTGAAATGAAGATTTTAAATATTTATTATTTATATTTTAAAGAATTTTAAAATTTATAATTTATATATTTTTATTATTTTTATAAAAAATAATTATTAATATTTTTTTTTTTATTACAAAAAAGAAACAAAAATTGAATTAATTTTAAAAAATAAAATAAAAAAAAATGAAAGTTTTTTATTTTATTTAAAAAAAAATATAAAATAATTTTCATTTTTTGTTACTTTTAATATTATTTTATTTTTCTAATTTTTTAGTTTCATCAAATTTAATTTCTTAATTTAAAGGTTCATCTTTTTTATTAACTTATTTTTTTGTTTAGTTTTAATTTTTTTCAATAAAAACATTATCTTTAGAATTTTGTTACGGGGTTATTTCTTATTATTTATTATTTTATAATACATCTTATTTTTAATCAATTTTTTATTATTTTGGACTTAAAGATTTATTTGTTTATATATAAGATTCTTTATTAAAATATATATATTAGCAAAAATATTATTTTTTGTAATTAATTTAAATATATCAAAAAATATAATAAAAATGAATATAATTAAAAATAAATAAGTGTTTAATATATAAATATATTTATATTTTTATTTTATTTGAATATAATTTTTTAATTTAATATTTACATATATATTTATTTTAATTTTCTTTTTTTTATTTTTTATACCGTTGTGTGTTTTAGATTAGTTTTTTTTTTTATTTTCTTTTATTTTTATTTTTTCTTCATATTTTAAAACTACTTAAGCTGCATATTCAAATATATTTCCAGATGGTAACCCATTTTTACATAATTATTTTATGAAATCTTTTTAATATTATTATTTTATTATATTTAATATAAATATTTTACAATCATATGCTTCTATTAAACCTGTTTCTTTCAAAATATTTTTTTTTTAACTAAATAATTTAGAGTATTTTCATTTTCATTAACTTTTTATAATTCATATTTTTATTTTAAAAAAATATTTTTTTAAATTTATATATAATTTTTATAAAAATACTCTATTTTTATTATAATGTTTCTATTTATACTTATGTTTATTAAATGCTTTTAATTTCATTTATATCTATTTAATTTTCTTATTTTTATTCTAATATTTTTTCTTTTTATTCTGGCTTTTATTCGGATTTTTAATCATTGTTTTCTTTCATTTTTTCTTAATTATTTAAATCTTAAGAATTTTTTTATATAGGTTCTTCTTTTGTTGGTTATTTATCATCAATATGTTAATCTTATCTTTAAACTTAATTTTCTTATGGCAATAGTTTTTATTAAAGATTTTTTGTGGAAACATCAGACTCTTTTCTACTTTTTTTTGACATTATTTATTTTTTTAAATAGAAATTATTATTATATTTTTTTATAACTAATATTAAATATTATATATTTTTGCTTTGTTTTATATAATATAATTAAATAAATATAAACAATAAAAATAAATATTATTTTAGTAACGTTTTAATATAAAAAAATTAAATTTTGAATAATAAATTTAAATTATATAAGTAAAAAATAAACAAAAAAAATAAAAAAAAATATATGTAAAAATAATTATTTTATATGAATATTTAAAAAAAAAATTATAATGATTTTAATTAATACATTATTTTATATAATATAAACTTACTTTTATAAAAATTGATAAAAATATTAAATAAATGAGAAAATAAAAAAAAAAAGGCTTTAAGAAATTAAAAAAAAAAATTAATATTAATTAATATAATATAATAGAAAAAATTAAATAAATATTTAATAAAAGTTTATTATTTTAAACTTTAAATTTTTTTTTATAATTTATATAAATCATAAAATTTAATATAATATTAAAATTAATTCTTCAATTATATAATTAAAAAAATATATAATTAATTTATTTGTATATATTATATTAATTAAAAAAAAATTATTTATATATATTTATTATTTACTAAATCTAAAAATAAAATAAAAATCAAATTTATATTTATTCCATCAAATATAAATAATAAAACAATTATAAATAAAAAATTGAAAATAAAAATAAGAATCGAAATAAATATATATAAATTTAATTAAAATATAAGAAAATTATTAATATAATATATAATATATAATATATAATATATAATAATATAATATATAATATATAATATATTATATCTAATATATATTATCTAATAAAATAAAAATAAATTTTTTAAATATAGAATAATTTTTTAAAAATGGAATTTACTCTAGAATTAAAATAAATTATTAGTACGAGATTTTTGTTAATTCCAAATATAGAAAAAGTTATATCTGGTTTATATTTTACATCTATTATTTATTATAAATATATAATTATCTTACTTTCTTATATTTATTTTCTTTAAAAAAAGATATTCAAAAACTTCAAGTCTTTTCTAAATAAAATGATTTATTAATAAATATAGATATAAAAAATTAACCTTCTTTTGGATTAAATATTAACGTAATTAAAATCTTCAGTATTTTTAAAAAACATTTATTAATTATACAGATTATTTAATATAAATTTTTATTTAAATAGATGATTTTAACAATATAATATTTATAATTAAATAATATATCTTTACATAATTTTTATTAAGATTTAAATATTGATATATTTTAACTTAAGATTATCCTTTTACTCCTCCAAGGATAATATTTTTGAATGATGTATTATTCTTAATAGTATTATTTATAAAAATTTTATATTAAATTAAAAAGTTTTGTTTTCCAACTTTTGCTGATGGAAGAGATTTTTTTAAAAATATTTTTAAAAATAAAGTTTGGAATTATTTAAAAGAATTGTAAGATATAGTATAAGAAACTACTAATTATATAGTAATAAAAATTAATTAATAAATTAATAAATAAAAAAAAAGAAAATAATATAAAATAGACTTAAAAATTCTGATTTTTTACTAGCTTAAGGATAATTTAATATAGGGGAATATTATAATATTGAATATTTATCATAATTAAAATATAATAAAGTATTTGATGTTTAAAAAATTATATAAAAGAAGCCGGTTTTATAGTATAGAATTTTTTTTATTTATTTTGTTAAATTTAAAAATATAGAAAAATATTAACTACTTAATTATTTATTTTAGAATTTAGTATTAATTAAGGCGATATAGCAACCCTAATAAATATTTAAAGTATTGAATAATTAAAAAAATATTAAACTAATAAAAAATCTAATAAAGTTAATATTACTTGGTTTATTGGAAATAAAGTAATATATATATATATATATATATATATACACATATATATATTATTCATACTCATAAAAATAAATAGAAATAAATCTAATAATAATATGAAATTTAAAATCCTTAATAATTAAATTAATAATTAGAATTATTAATATAAAATTATAAAAAATTAATCGATAGATAACATATATAAGAAGAAGAAGTGACTATAAAAAATTACAAAAATATGGATATAGATGAGATTATTTAAAACATATAAATTATTGAATCTATTTAAGGAGAAAATCTAACAATAAACTTAGTTGATACTTTAATGGTATTATATTCTAAAGCAATTGAGTAAATTTAATAAAATTAATTTTATTTAATTTTTTTAAAAAAAATAAGATATTTGTCCGCAATAGAAAATTAAAGTTATACTTTTTTTATAGAAAAAATGTAATTAATGTTATAAAGATAAGATATATAAGAAATATTGAAAAACAAAGAAAACAGTTAAAAAAATATAAATAATCAATAGAATAATAAAGTAAGTAATTAATAATTTTTTGTCGAATTAAAAAGTTCTATTGAATTGGATAATATTTTTTAAGAATTTGAGGATGAATAGAATGAGTAAATAAATTAAATAGAAATCAAAAGCACATAAATTATAAGCTATTAGGAAAATATAAATACTTAAGATGAGAAAAAATATATATTTTTAAAATAAAGTTTTGAATCTAAATATAAAAAATGTTGTTTTTATGACATAGAAAATTAATAAAATTTAATATAAATATAGTTCTATGATGAATTTGAAGATGATTTTTTAAAAGAATAATAAATATGCAATAAATTGATGAAATATGAGACAAATTTATTTATTTTATAGATTTTTTAAGATTAAAATATTATTATTTATAAGGAAGGTTTATATTTAAAAACAAAAATATTTTAATTAAATTATTTATTTAAGGTTAAATTAGTTTAGATTAAATTATAAATGATAATTTTAAATGGAATGAAGAAGATCTTTTATTTTTAATAAAATGTTTAATCTAATAATTAATTTTGTTGAATAGAATTTAATTATATTATTCTGATATTAAACCTTAGAACATTATTTTATAGAAAGATAATAATAATAATGTATAAATTAAAAAAAATAAAAATATAAAACTTAATTTTTATAAAAACAAAGTTTAAATTTTATCTAAAATATGAGCCTGAAAATATAAGTGAAATATAGAATTATCCTTAAAAATATACACGAAAAAATACCCATCCTGAATTAATAAAAAAACTAAAAAATAAAGAAAAATTAGCTAAATATGAAGTTATTTAAAGTTAAATTTACATGATAGGAAAATTTATATAGTAAATAAATAAAAATCAACAAAAAGATTAAGAAAGTTAAAATTAAAACAATAAAAATGAAGAAAATTAAGAAACTAATAAAAATAAAAGTATAGATAAATTTTTAAATATGGTTTTATATGAATAAAAGATAAATGATTTAGAATATATATTAAATCTTTATTAGATAGGAAAGAGTTCGTTTTTTTATTAAAAATAAAATATATAATAAATAGAAAAAAAAGATGATTTTTTATAAAAAAAATATTCTTTCGATGATAAAAATACATTCCTTTTGAAAAACATTGATCACAAATCATATTTTCCATTGATTATTCATATTTATTTAGGAAAAAATATATATGAGATTTTGTAAAAACATGATTTCTTTTTTTTAAAAAACTCTAATTAAGAATTCTATTAAATTCCTTATAAAATATTTAATGTTATTATTTAAGAATTATAAAATAAAAGTTTTGATTTGCCAGATTTAGATGACTTAAAATATCAATAAAGCTCTTTATGTATAAATTTGCTGCTTATAAAGGCTTTAATTCACGAAGAGAGAGGAGAGATTGGAAAATAAGAAGAATGTCTGTAAAAAAGTAAGGATGTCTGTGAAAAATTTCTAGGAATTTTTCATCCATTAAATGCTGATATTGCAACTTTAACGTATTAATTTGAAGCTTTTAACGGAAAGGAATACATAGAAAATCTAAAAAAGGGATATATTATAAGAAGATTAGTTTTAGGAGAAAATAATTACAGTACGTTATCTTTATTTGGGGAATTAGTAGAATAAAGTAAATAAAAAGAGGAAGAATTAATTGAGAAAAAAATAAGTAATATAAAGGAGACTAAAAGAAAGTTTTTCAAAGGAATTTTAGGTTTAAAAATAATAAGAAAAATAAAAAAAAGACTAATATTATGATGAAAATGAAATTCAAAAAAATAAAATTTAGGTTTAAAATTATTTTACGAAAAAATCTTTTGAATTTGCATTATTTTTAAATGAAGAATCTAATATTTATTTTTTAAATAGTGAAAATTTTCCAACTTAAAGAGAATTATTTTTAGAAAAAGCAGAAAAAAACTAAAATGAATGCTTAAAAATTTGCAAAGATATATATGGAGAAGAAAACGCTAAAATTAATATTTTTTATATTTTATTAGCTAAAATTTATAATTCTTAATAGAAATACGATAAAGCGATGTGTATTTTGAATAAAATTTTGGAAAAAAGAAAAAAATACTATAAAAATAATCATCCAGTAATAGCAGAAACTTTATTTGAACAAGCAAATGTGTACACTTGTTGCAATTAATTTGAAAAGGCTTAATGTATTATTTTAAAAAAATTATTTAATTAATAATATATATATAACACATATTAAAAATTATATTTCAAAAAAATAAAAATAAAATTATTTAATTAAATTTAATAAAATAAAGATGATTCATAAAAATCCTTAATATATAATTATAAAAAATATATAAATATTATATATATATAATATTTATATATTTATATATTTATATATTTATTTTTTTATATATATTTTTTTAAGAAATATACGAATAAGCTCATAATATTTGGAATTTAAATTATGGTAGTTATCATATTTAAACTATTTATTGTTTATAAGCTTTATCAAGTATATTATTTTTTATTTTTTTATTTTTTTAAATACTTTTATATAGTTTTATTGCTTATTAATAGAAAAGATGATAATTTTATAATCACATATAATTTAATAAAAGATTAAATGGAAAAATTATATGGTATTAATAATCTTTAATTTTCCGATTATTTAGAAAAAATAATTCTTTAATATGAAATTATGAATAGATTTTAAGCAGCCTCATCTTATTATTTAATAGTTTTTTAAATATTTAAATTTAATAATACTAATTAATATTAACTATTATAATTAAAATTAAACTACAGGTTTAATATAAATATTTATATATTATTATATATTTTTTATAGTTATAATCTAAATAAATAAAAGAAATTTTAAGAAAGTATTGAATAATTATAATAATGTCTTTTTTTGATGAAAAATTTATTAGGAAATAATAACAAAAAAGTAGGTGAAATTCATATTAGTATATTTGAAAATTATGTTCTTTCTAAATAATTTGATAAGTCTTTAGAAAATCTAGAATAAGCTTTTATTATTCTTTGTTAAAATTAATTATAATAAAAGGAAATTCTTGATTAAATTTTTAATATTTGTTAAATACTTAAAGGATTAGAGTGTGAAGAAATATTGCTTTTAAATGAAAAAATTGATTATTTAATTAAATAAAATTTTGGTGAAAAATCAATTGCTTATATACATTTTAGTGAAACTAGAGATTAAATTATTGAATAAGTTTTAAATATGTGACTAAATTATATTTTAAAGATATTTATAAGATATAATATATATATATATATATATTAATAGTTTTTTTTTAATATATTATTTTTTATTTAATATAGTTTTATTATAATATTAATAAAAAAAAAATTATTATAAACTTTAATATATAGACTAATATAAATAGTTTTTTTTTTTTTTTTTTAAATAAAATTAAATAAATTAATTATTATTTTTTTTTAAATAAAATAATTTTATATTTAAATAAAAATACAAAATAATTTTTTTTTTTTTTAATTTTTAATCCAAAAAAAAAAAAAAAAAAAAAAAATGTAAAAATAATATAATTTTAAATATAAATTTAATTTTTTGTTTTAAAATATTTATTTTAATTTCAGTACAATAAATACTGCATTAAAAAATTACCGAATAAAAGTTTAACTAATAGAAAAATAAAACTAAGCTAAAATTCATTTAATTTTATTTTTAAATTGCCTTAACAAGATTAAGTTTTGGGTTGTAAAACAGGACAACATTATATAATTCAGTAAAAAATAAAAATATAAAAAAATTAATTAGAAAAAAAAGCTAAAATATTGAAAACGTAGAAATTTAAAGAAAATATACACCTACTTCAAGTTATAAGTTGCAAGTAAAAAAATTAATACGAAGAAAAAAATAAATTATTAATAGGGAAAATTCGAATAATTAATAAAAGTCTATTATCCAGATACAGATCCAAGATATCCTGAAGGAGGAAAATTGACATATTTTTTGGATAATTTATAAGTATTAAATATAAATAATTTTATTTTTTAAAAAAAAATATAAATTCTAAGTAAATTTAAATTTCTAAGTTTTTTTTTAGTTAAATTCCTTTATCGAAATTAGTGGACCTTATGGAAAATTCGAATATTTAGGTTAAGGAAACTGTAAAATAGATAATAGATTGTAAGCAGGAGATATTTAAACATAATAATATTAAACAATATTTATGATTGCAGGAGGAACAGGAATCACTCCAATGTATTAAATAATATAACATGTATGTGAAGATAATTTGGATAATACATAACTTGTTTTATTATATGCAAATAAAACTGAGGTATTTTTTAAAAAATAGAATATAAATATTTATTATTATTATAAATGTATATAGGAGGATATTTTATTAAGAAAAGAAATTGAAAATTATCAAAAAAATAGTTAAAAACTGAAGATTTATTATACTCTAGATTAAGTTTTTTTATTAAAAAAATATTTTTTAAAAAAATAAATCAAATAATAGCCGCCTTTAGATTGGAAATATTTCAAAGGATATATAAATAAAGAAATGATTTAATAATGTTTTCCTTATCCAGATAAATAAGTTCTAGCAGTTTCTTGTGGAAACACTATGATGAATAATATGGTTAGAAATATTTTACTTAGTTAAGGATTTTAGAAAAATTAATATTTTAAATTTTGAAAATAAATTTTTATTTTTTATTATTGTTGTTTTAATTATTTCATATATTTATATATCCTGTAATATTATGTTATATTTTATAGGTATTCATAGCTTTTATTTATTAAAATAATTTAATTTTGTAAAAATAAAAAAATTATATAGTAAAATAAAAAACGCATATAAATGATATTTTAAGGATTTAAAAAACAAGAAATAAAAAAATAAAAAAATAAAGATAATTCAGAATACATTTTATAAAAATAAAGATAAAATTAATCACAATCTTTTAATAAATAAGATTTAAATTTAAATAATATATAAAAGCAATATATATATTTTCCATAAATATAAAATTAGATTAAAGAAAGCAAATTAAATAAAAATAAATAAAGTATTATTAAAAATTATTGTTAATAATAAAAAAAATATAGCCCAACTTATATGCGTTTTTAAAATACTAAATTTATTCGAAAAATAAATTCAGAATATAATTTTTTTTTAAAAAAAAGTATAATATTTCCTTAATAAAAATTAATTTTTATAATGTAAATATAAATAATATTTTTAATTAATAAAAAAAATTATAAAGGCCTTGTTTGCCTCATTCAGAAAACAGAACTACGAAGGTTAATAATATTTCATTTACGAAAATGCAATATATTATTAATAATTATAATTAAAACTATGCTTTATCATATTAAGAAAAATAAAATAAAAAAATAATAAAATAAGTTAATTAAATATAATAAACAGAATTTAAAGAATAAAATGAAATATAAATTTAATAAAAATAATAAAAAAATAAAGATAAATAAATAACACCTATAATAAAAAAAAAAAATACTGATAAAGATACAATTAATTGATAACAAATAAAAATAGAATATATATTAAATAAAATATATAAATATATAAAAATATATAAAAATATATAATATATATATATAATATATATATATATATATATATATATATATATATATATATTCTCTTTTAATATTTTTATTATTTTATAAATAATTAATATTTGCATTATTTAATTCATATAATATTTAATTTCTATTTTTTTTATATGTTTATTAATTTTATATTTTAATATTATAGTTTTTTTATAATAGATTTATAATAATAATATATATTGTTATTTTATATATATATTAGTTTTTTATATTTTTTTTTTTTTTTCTTAATACTATATTTTGTTTTAAAACACTTTTTTTTTTTTTAATTTTATTTTAAATATTTTTTAAATATAAATTATAAAAACTTTTATAAATCACTTATAATTTTTCTTAAGAATCTTATTATTCTTAATAAAATATTAAACAAAGTAATAAAAAATTATCATCTATTTTTAATTTTTAAAATAAAATAACTATAAATAATAACATATTTTATGATATCAAAAGTAATATTAGACTAAAGCTTATTAATTTAAAGTATTAATTAATAATAAATAAAAAAATATGATATTTTAACTAAAAAATAAAAATATGCCTATTCATTAGGCCATTTTTTTAATGATTTATGCGCTTCATGTTGGTTTAAGTAATAAAAAAAATAAAAAACTAAATAAAATAAAAAAGTTATTTCCTATATTGGATAAAATATATAATAAAATTAAATAAAGCTTCATATGCTTTATTAAGTGGTTAAATATTCGCTGCAATCTCAACTGCAATAGTAGGTTATTTTTCCGATAAAACACATACTTAATTAGGAAGCAGAATGCCATGGTATATAGTCGGTTTTGTATTAGTATTAGTTTCATTTATTCCGATTTTCCATAGGTTTGTTGGGGAAAATAAGGAACTTTTTGAAAATGAGAATATTAATTAGACTGAAAAAGAAATTTATTATATAATATTTGCGTCAATTTTTAATATAGGAAGATCTTTTATGTAAGTTTCTCATATGGCTTTAATTCCATCTTTAACTAGTTCAATGAAAAAGCGAGATTGGTTAAATAATATGAGAAATACATTCGGTTATATTGCCAATTTATTAGTTTTAAGTTGTGCTTTGATACTTTTTTAATTCATATAGGATTCTAAATTAGATTTCGAGATATTAGTTTATATTATTTATTTTTTTGGGATTTTTACCTCTTTCTTTTTCATTATAAATATAAATGAAGTGAATTTATAAAAAGGTTGTTATGAAAAAACGGCTGAAAATATAATTATAAGTCTCCAAAATTAGACTGACTCTACTATAAATTTAAATATTTTATAAGGACATGAATGCAGATGGCAAGATTGGCTAAAAAAAAAGAAATTTTATGTTTTTGCGTTTGTTTTTGTAGGATGTAGGGTATATTTTAATTCAATTTCTACTATGATGAGTTTTTATTTAGTTTATGTTATGAAAGTAGCATCTAAAGATGAAGTAGTGAATAAAACGCCTATAGAAATAGCTTTAGTGCCTTTAGTTTTATATACTTCATGTGTAATTACTTCCTCTTTATTGAATGAGATTTTCAAAATTATTGGAAAAAAATCAGCTTTCGCTTTAGGAGGATTTTTTATGCTTTCGGCTTCAATAATGTTAGGTTTTGCTTAATAAAATATGTATTTTTTAATGTATATAATTTCTATTTTTACTGGATGTGCGTAATCTTTGACAATGAATACGGCTATTACGTTTATTTCGGATGTTGTGGGGAATAAAGATAAGAGTTGTTCATTTGTTTTTGGATTTTATACTTTTTTTGATAAAATTTTTACGGGATTTGTGTTATTTTTTATTAGTGAAAGCTAATATTTTAATAGCGAAGAGTTTATTAGATGGGTTACAGTTAGCTTGCCATGTGTTTTTTGTGGGTCAGCATGTATTTTAGTATATTTTATTAATGTTTAAGATTATAAAAAAAATAATAAATGAATTTTTGGGTATTTTTATTGATTCAAAAATATTTTTTTTATATATATATTTATTGTATGTCCTTTATTTTTGGTATACTTTATATATATATATATATATATATATATATATATATATATTATTCGAATATTAATATATTATTTTATTATTTTACAAAATTAAAATATTTTTTTTATTTTTCTTCCAAAAATTATATTTTTCTAATTAAACTAAACATTATTATGCCTTATGTTTTTAATATAAATAATAATATCTTTTAATTTTTCTATATATATATTTATATTTAAATTTAATATTATTTTTATTAAATAAATATAATTTATAATATTATTATTATTTATTTTTTATTTATATCTATATATTATTAAATAATACTATATTAAAATTACTTTAAAAAATATTATTAATAATTAAATAAAAATATATAATCTTAAATATTAATAAAAAAAATAATAATTAATAATATAAAATAAAAATGAATATAAATATAAATATGAATTAAAAGTCATTAAATGATATTGATGAATATAGAGAAAAAGTATAAAAAATAGGTTATATGATGGTATATTTGACATAAATGTTATAAAAAAAGAATAAAAGTTAAATAAATAAATAATTTTAAGGCACTTTAATGAATAAAATCCTTCCAAATGATTTATAAATTTTTTTTTAATAAAAAAGAAAAATAGAGAAAAAAGAATATAGTTAAATTATTTTTGGCGAGACTGATAAAACTAAAAGTTAGAGTGACCCAAAATATATTTCAAGCCTTAATAATTTATATTAAATGCTAGTTAAACATGATTTAAAAGAAGATTATGTCGAGTTTATGTTTGAATATATTAATAAAAAATCACAAAAAACTAAAAATGAACCGGAAAAATAATTAATTATGGATTATCGAATAAAATTAGCTGGAGTTATATTATTAGAACATTATTTGAACTTTTTTAATGATAAGACTTTCTTCTAAGATTTTAATACAGTATGGAATAGCCTTTATTCAAGAATTTCTTTATTTGATAGAAGGCATTAGGTTGAAGATATTAATTTAAATGAAGAAATAAAGTAGAAATGTGAAGAAAAAATGGCTAAATATTTAAAAAAAATTAAATTAGATAATAGACATGATTTATAAAAAAATAATATTTATACAAGAATGTCATCAAATTAAAAATCTAATAATATTAATTAAAATATATGTAAAAATAAAAAAATTGAGAATTTAAATAAAAATATTAATAGTAATTTTAATAATAATAATAATGAGTTTAAAAATATATATAATGATAGTTAATTAGAACTTTTAAAAATAAAAGAAAGTATAAAATAATAGTCTTCAAATTTAATTTATTAGCACAATTATAGTTATTTAAATAGAAATTTTGAAGAAATAAAATAAATTAAAAGTTACGATTTTAAATATATTAATCATGAAATTGAATAACTTTTAAATTAGAAAAGTAATCTTAATATTTAATAAACTGACAATGCGAAAAAAATTTAAGAATATGAAAATATTCTTAAATAGAATAATATTAAAATTATAAATGTAATAGATTTGGAAGATAATTAAGAAATATTAGAAATAGAGAAAATAAAATAAATATAAAATGAGTTTCATAAACTTTTTAATGAATAATAATCATATGAATGCTATGAATTAGTTTTTAATACTGATAAATTCTCTTCTCCTTTAGAAAGTATATAAGAGTCTTTAAATGGATAAATTAAAAAATTTATATAAGTTTTTGAATAAAAAGAAGATTGTGTTTTATAATTTTTGGAAGAATAATTAAATGTTTTTTAAAACAAAGATAATATAAAATAAGATTTACTAAATTTAATGAATGATAAATTATTCTAAATTACATATTCAAAAAAATATTTAAAAAATTAAAAAATAAATCATTTCTAATTAAAATTTATTTAATCATTGGAAGAATTTTATAATCCGAATTATGAATGTATTAAATTAAATTCTTAAAGCGAAAAAATAAAAAAAGAAAAATTAAAAATAAGAAATTTGATGAATATAATAATAAATTAATTAAAAAATTTTTAAGAAATAATTGATATTAATTATAATATTAAAATATATATATATATAAAATAATATTAAATATATATATATATATATATATTTTAAATTTATATTTTTTTAAAAAAATTTAATTATACTATAATGTAAAAATTAAATAATTCTAAATTGAATGTAATATATATTTTTATTAAAAAATAATAAAAAAAATTTAAAAATAATATAAATATAATATAATATATAATATTTATATAATATATATCAAAAATATAAATAATTAATAAAAATTATAATAGTAAATATGGTTATATAGGCATTTATATATGAAGATTCTGAAATTAAAAATATTGCAATAAAGACTTTTAATAAAACCTAATTAATTTTTTCTGATTAATAATAAGACCAAAATTTATATAATTTCACAAAAAAATATATTTCTATAAAACATAATATAAAAAAAAATTCAATAATATAAAAAATTATAAGCAAAAAAATATCTTTAAATGGTTTATAATATTATAATATTTAATAATTAAAATATAAAAAATATTTATATATATATATGTTTATATATATATATATACATTTTTTTTATATATCTTTTAAAATATAAATTAATTATATTATATTTTAATGATTTCATAATTATTCATTATTTACTATAATTTAAATAAATAAATAATTATTTGTTAATTATTAAAAAAATAAAAAAAATAACCATTATATCAATTTATTATTATTATGCTTAATTATATTATAAAATATAAATATACTTAAAAAATAAAATTCGTATATATTTTTTTTTTTTCTTTTATAATTATATTATATAATATTATTATATATTATTAATAATCATTTATAAATATATACTTAAATTTATAAATCCTATAAATTATTTTTAATATTTATAATTTTATTTATTTTTATAATATTTTGTATAAGTTTTATTATATTTTGTTTATTTTTGCTTTATATTAAAATAATTTTTATATTAATATTACTTTATATAGAATTTTAATTTTATAATTTTTTATTTAATAAATATTTTTAATTATTATAATTTTTTTTTTATTTTATTATATTTTATTTAATTTAAATAAAATAATTAAAAATATCTAAAATATCAAATTTTAATGTATTTATTTAAAATATCTTAATATTTGTCTTCATTTAATCGATAATAACTATAATATAGACAAAAAAAATATTATAAATACTATTGATATAAGAATTTCAAAACATTATAAAATTATATAAATTTTATTATTTTTTTTGTATTTTATTTAATTTAATTTAAATAAATATTAATATAAATGTTAATTATTTTTAAATAAATATAAAATAAATTATATTAATTATTTATATTTTTAAATTTAAATCTAAAAGTTTGAATACATACAAAAAATTAGAAATATACAAATGTTTCTATTATTCTTTAATGGAAAAAAAAGTATTAAATTGTAAATAGAATTTTCTTTTTTTATAGTAAAATATTAAAAAAACATAATAAGTAATAAAACTTTAAAAAAAAAAAATAATAATAATATTTTTTATAAAAAATAAAAGTAAAATATATAATTTTATAATAAATTCTAGAAAAAAATATGTTTTCACTCCATAAATAAAAGTACATATTGTATATAAAAAATTAACAAAAATAAAGATTCTAAATTTTATGCAAATTAAGAAAAGCATAAAAGCCATAAAATTCTTAAAGTCAAATGGAAATGGAAAATATAAAAAAGACAAAAAAATAACTAAATATTAATCAAAAAAATTTATAAATAGTACCGTTATATCAAAATATAGATAGCTAAAAAAACAATGTTTATTAAATTATTTTATAGTGCGATTCTAATAATTGTTTGGCTACTAGGGATAACTATGCCTTGTTTTAATTATAACCAATCGAAATGCAGATGTATTATATAAAATAAAATGATTATGTATAAATCGGACTTAATTAACGTTAATTGGCACTATTACATGATTAAGAAGACAATAATAAAGATGAGAAAAAATGGGTTTTTATGGGAGAAATTGAAGATATTTTAGAAATTTTTGTTGATATTTATGATGAAAATTAGAGTTAGGTGAATTTTTAAGATTTATAAAATATATATTAAAGTATAAGTATTTAGGAAAACAATGATTTTGAAAATATTAATAATTTAGAAGATTAATAATAAATAATTTAATTATGCGAAGATTGAATATAAGATTAAAATTTCATATATAAAAAAATATATATTTAATTTTAATTTTACTATATTAATAAATAATAATTTATATTTACGGTAATATAGGATTTATATGTTATAAAAGCATTATTTTATAATTTAATAAGAGTGTCATTTAATTATTTAATTTTTGAAATATATTGTTTTTTTTAAAAAAAATAAAAAATATTAATAAATTGCAATATGATATGAAATAAAAAAATAATGATAAAATATTATTATTTTTTATTTTTAAAAAAAGCTAACAAATAGTAAAAAAAGAAATAAAAATAATAATAATATAAAAAATATTTAATAAATTTAAATATAAAAAACACAAAAAACAATATTATATTAAAAAACAAATAGATAAATTAAAAATTTTAAATTTAAATAAGAGTTTTAAAATTAATATTAAGAAAAAAATATAAAAAATAAAATTTTTCTGAAGTAATCTGAATAAATTAAAATTCTGAGTTAAATAAATATATATATAAGTTTATAAATAAAAAAATGAAAATATAATAAGGGAATAAATTTTAAAAATATAAAAAAAATTTAAATTTTAAATAAATGAAAAACAAATAATGTAAAATATAAAAAATTTTAAAATTGATAATAAAAATATATAATATATAAATAATATTTATTGCTGAATAAAAAGTTTTTATATTTATGAAATGTATAAAATAAAAATAAATAAATCTGTAAATTAATTTAATTAAAAAATTAATGTTTAAAAATGATAAATAATAAAAACTAAGTAACATCATTAAGTAATAAATCTAAATATACAAATATATAAATATTTTTTAGATGATAAAATAAAAAAAAAAAATATAATTATTTAGAATAGTTATAATATATATATATTATATTTATATTTATATTTATATTTATATATATATATTTTTTTTTTTTTTTTTAACATTTATATTTAAATTAAAATTATATTAATAAATCTATATTTTTTGTTTAATATATATTTTATTTTTAATTTTTATAAATATACATTATATATTTTTATATCTATTAAAATTTTTAGATATATCTATATAAAATTTTCAATTATTTAATATTATATATATATTTTTTATAATTTAAGCAATTTTTTAATTTATTTAAACAAAATAATTATTTATTAATTAATTACAAACATTATTATATATTTAAAAATATGTTAATACAAATAAATATTATCTCATCTATAATTTTTACTATTATCATATTATTTTCTATATCTTAATTATTCTTTAAATATAAAAATTATAGAAGATATAGTTCATTAGTAAAAATATTAAAATATTTTTTTTTTATTTTCTATATAAATTTTAACAAGACTCCTTAATAAAGAAATGCATTCTTACTTTTAGACTAATAAAATTTTTAAAAATTCAAAATTCATTTTGAAACAAATAAAATAAATCCCAATTTATAAGACAGGGTTTTATATTTTTTATAAAAATTATTGAATAAAAAATTAAACAGATATTATATATATATATATAGTTAGGATAAAGTTTATTATTTAAAGCTATTTCCTGTTCTAATAAAAATAAAGAATTTGGTTTAAACGTTGCAAAATATTTATTAGAAAACAAAGCAAATGTTAAAATATAAGATAAAATGAAAAGATTTCCATTATTTTTAGCTGTTTAATGGGGATAATATCAAATGGTAGATCTTTTACTAGATTATAAGGCAGATATTAATATGACAACATATACATAGGTAATATATTTAATTATATTTTTAAATATTTAAAAAATATTAATAAGGTTTAATATTAAAATCCTCTTTTTAGTATATTAGAAAGAGAAGATTTTAATATGGCTTTATATATATTAGAAAAAGGAGCAGATATAAATAAAACTTTGGTAAATAAAAAATGTATATATATTAAAAAAATATAAAGAAAATTAATTAATAAACATAAAATTAATTCAAATTAAAAGTAAAATAAATAGATTTTATAAAAAAATATTAAGAGTTTAAGAAAAGTTATTTATAAATATTTATTATATAAATATAAATATTTTTTAAAAAAAGGATAATAAAATAAAATAAAATTGGTTTTAAATTAAAAATATTAATTAAATAATAAATAATAATAATAATAATAATAATAATAATAATAATAATAAAAAAAAGATATTACAAAAATTTTATAAAAACTTGATATTAATTCATTTATAACAATATTATAAGAATATATATGAAAAAATAAAATATAATTCTATTTTTAATAAAAATAACAAAAAATAAATAAGATTTTATTCAAAAAAACTAAAAGGCGATTAAAAAATACCTAATCTATTATTAATTTTATCAAAATAGACTTTAAAATCAAAATGTTCAGATTTTTCAACATGTAACTGTTCAAAATATATTTCATGTCCTTTAAGTATTTTTTTTTACTTTATATGACATCGAAAATATAATCAGCAGAGACTAGGTTTCCCCTATAAATTTCAAGTTCATTATTAGATTTAGAATTTATAAATTTTTTAATTTCATTAACAATATCTTTGGCTACATTATTTCCAAAAGAACTAATTAAATCTTCTGCTTTTTATTTATCCGAATCACATAAATCCTAATTATTTTAAATAATATTAAAAATAAAGCCTGAGTCTTTATCCGATTTTAACTATTTCAATATATTATTATTTTATGCATAATTAAAAAGTTCTTCTAGGAATTATTTAATGAACTCAAGTTCTTTTTTTATTGTAAAAAATAAAGCCTAAAGCTACTTTGACTATACAAAAATGTCCTTATTACAATTTTAAAAATCATTTATGTCATTAAAAAGTATTTATTGTTCCATTCTAACTATAAAAGATAAAAAAAGGAGTAATTTTTCATACTAAAGATTATTATTATTAATAATACTGGTATTTTATTTTATTTTATAGAATAAATCTATTGTTACATAATGTCTGAAGCAAATTTATTGCCTAGTATTGTTAAAAGTGTTAAAAGTTTGTAGAATTTCGAATTATTTTATTTATAAAGGGTTACTACTGTTTTATCTTTTTATATTTTATTAAGTGGTATTATTATTTGAGTTATTTTTTTAATTATTATTTCCTGTTTTTTCATTGTTTCCTGTATTATTATCGAAAATTGTCTTTTTTAACTTTTATTATTATTATAAATTTTATTTATTTTAAAGTATGTTTTCTATACTTTATAAATTTATTTATGGGTTCTGTTTATTATTATCATATTAATCGAATAGTTTAAACAATTCTTCCCATGAAATTCGGTCTTTTTCTTCTATTACAAGCATTTTTTTTAATAATTCTTCAGTAAAAGAAGACAGTTTAATATTTGGTCTTAATTTAAAAGGAAATTTCATTATATTGTTTAGTAATTGTTTTTCGTCTCTAGCTTTCCAAGGGACATCATTATATACCATTTCGTGAAAAATTACACCCACTGACCATATATCGCTCTTTAAACCGTATTATTTTCTAGCTAAGATTTAAGGAGCCATATATAAGGGGGATCCAACACAACTTTTTAACATTTAAGCTGATGAATAGTCTACATATTTCGCAAATCCGAAGTCAGCTATTTTTAGAATATTTTCATGTATTAGGATATTTGCAGGTTTTAAATCTCTATGTATTACATTATGTTTTACTAATTCTCGAAAACCTATTATTATATTATTTTAAAATAAATATATTTATATATAATTTATAAATATTTATTTTATATACCATCAACTATGTCTTTTAATATTTTAATAGATTACTCTTCATTTAATTTTTTTGTTTGTAACAAATGCCTTAAATCTCGATCTTTACAAAACTCAGTTATTATATATAAAGATCGTTATGTAGTTATTAAATCTATAAATTTGACTATGTTTTTATGGTTGAATCTTTTTAGAATTTCTATTTCACTTATTATTGAATTACGTAAATAATTGTCGTTTTAAAATTAACGGATGTCTAGCTTTTTTATTGCTACTGTTTATTATGTATTCTTCTCAATGCCTTCAAACACTTTTCCATAGGCTCCTTCACCTAAACAATGTCTTAAATTGTAAGAATAATTTCCAATTATCTTTATTTATCCATTTTAGTTATTATTTACATGATTTGATATTTGTTATTGATTGTTTTGTATCATATTTTTATATTTTTATTCGAATTATATTTTCACTACTTTTTTATTTATTTTTTATAGGTTAAATGGATTAGCTTTTTTTTTATTTAGTTTTTTGATTTATAATAATATAATTTGTTTACTTATTATTTTAATTTTTTTATATAATGATAATTTTTTTTATATATTTAAATTTTTTTTATTTTAGTATATATATTTTGATAACATTTGTATTTTTTTTTAAAAAAAAATTAATCATTTTAATATTATTTTTTAAATTTTAAAATATATCAATGCTAAAAAACAATTATTATAATATTTAAAACCTATATTCTATATGCCTTTTTTATCAGAATATATTGATTTAATTCTTAAGATACTTCCATTTTGCTAATAATTAAAAATATACTATTTAATAAATTAGGTATAGATTTTTTTTTAAATATAGGTTATATATTAGTAATGTAAAAAATATAAACCAAAAAGTTAATAAAAAGAAGAAATTTAAAATACTTTTATTAAAGATTTGTATAATATTTATCAAAAATTTAATGTTAATAATCGAAATAAATTTTCAATATAATTATTTTTTTAAATATGATAATAATAATATATTTATTAATATTATAAAATACTAAATTAGCTAAATAATTCAAAATATTATAATTTATATTATTGTAAGCAAAAATAATTATTTTTATAATAGAAATAAAATATTATAATATAATTTATATTTTATTTTTATTTAAATAATTTTTTTATTTTTTATATATATCCTATTCTTATTTTTTTATTTAATTATTAATATATTTTTATTTTATTTAAGCAATAATAAATATTATTATTGCAATATACATCATTTTTATTGTTTTAAAAAATACACTTAAGTGATAAAATTTTAAAATAAATTATATTATTAAAAAAGACTTAATAATGATTTTTTCATTTTAATCCATATTTAATATTTATTAAGAAAGCCAAAAATAAATAATTAATATATTTTAATTAACTAAGTATTTATTTAAAAGAATCATTATAAAATCTCTATATATATAATTTCTATTTTACATAAAGCACCAGCTTTACAATTACCAATTTTTTTAAAATATATATCTAAAAAGTAAAATAATAAAAAATTTAAATAAAAATAAGTTGGCAATTACATTAAAAAATATAAGAATATATAAATTTATTTAAAAAAAATATAAGAATATATAATTTTTTTTTAATTAAAAATTATTTGAGGCTAGATTTCTAAACATTAAAAAATAAATTATAACTATTTCAAGGTCTTTTTAATAATGAATTTTTTTTAAATATCTCTTTACCACTAAACAGCAATAAATACTTTTTTATATGGTCATATAAAAAAGTATAAAAATAAGCTAAATATAATAATAAATTACTTTCTACATAACATTTATTTTAGCTGATATTAAAATAATTAATAAAAATGCTGATAGTGCTATTAAAAATGTTAATACCTATAAAATAATAAAAATATTGTATTTTTTGACTAAATATTGCTAACGTGCGAATTATGAATTCTAAAAAGGTAAAATAAATTATATCTTTATTATTTTAAAATCTTATTTATTTATTAGTCTTTTCAACATTGTATTGTATAATAAATAAAGATTTTTTTAATTATTTATTAGTTAATAATTAGGTAAGTATATATATTATTTATTTATATATATATATATATTTTGATTTTTTTATTTATGTTTAATTTAATAAAAAAAAAAATATGAATATTCGGTTTGCTAGATATTTAATATTAAATTTATTTTTTATAATTTTAAATAATATTAAATTTATTTTTTTATGTTTTGAAATTATTAAAATCAATAAAAGAATAATAATCATTAGTTTTTTTTTTAAATTCAAGCTATTTTTGGTTCTTTTGTAAATTTGAACGATAAAAATATATATTTAAAATATTTTTTTATAATAACAATTACTTTATATTAATTTTTCATATTTTAAAAATTATAATATTTATATATAAATAACAAAAAAACATTAGTATTAGAATATAAAAAATAATAATAACATATTTATTATTAGTTTGTTAAAATTTATAAATAAAATATATATAATTAAATAGCCTTATTATATTTAGATTTATTTAACAAATAATAAAAATCATAAATTATATATATAAAAAGGTTTAAAAAATTAAGTATAATAATATTGATTGAAACATAAATATATTAATATAATTTACATTTTTTTAAAATTTAAAAATTTTATATTTTCAAGAGACTAAATTTTAAATCATTGATAAAATTAACTAAAAAAACTTCCTTTAATATGATAAAATTAAGATTTATAACATTTAATAATTAGAATTTATAAATTGCATACAGTCACAAATATAAAAATCATTATTGATTTATTTTTTAGGGATTACATACTTAAAATTTGCTGTATATATACATAATTTTTAAATTAAATTTCGTTTTTACTTATTTTTTAATTTTATAGATAACTTGATAATAAAAAATACTAAAATTATTCTTTAACTAAATAATTTAAAATATTTTTAATTAATTATTAATAATTGTAAATAATTTATTTCTAATTATAATAATATTATTAGTAAAAATAAAAATATATAAAATTTATTTAATTTATAGAATCAGGATTTTTAAATTTTATACTATTTGGCCTAAAAATAATTTGACTTATAGGAATAATTATCTATTTATTACTTTATATTTGGAAAAAATTATTTTTTTAATAAATTAGTTTAGTTTTTTAATAAATTAGTTTAATTTTTTATTTTAAAGTTTTTTAATTAATGTATATTTTATAAAGTTAATAATTTGTTTATCTTTAAAATATAATATTTAAGCCATTTATATTTTTTCTAAAAGCAAGTAATAATAATAATTCATTTTAAAAATTATAAAAGTTTAATTTTAAATAAAAAAAAACTTACATAATTAAACATAAAAATGATAAAAAAAGCTTTTATAATAAAACATAAAATTAATATAAATAAAACTAAATATTATTACATTTAAATCATTATATTTAATATTTTCAAATCAATTCTGATTTAATAGCTTTTAAAAGACAAAGGAAAAACAAATTAAAATAATAAATTTACCAAACAACGCCTTTAATATAATAATCAAAATAAGATCCATATTATTTCGAATTTAGAATATCTAAATTTAAAAAAGCTCCGAATGTAAAAACTAATGAAAAACCAGTACCAAAAAATTGTATATTCAAGAAATAATAACAAAAAAAAGCACAAAAAAAAAAGTTTAAATAAGTATTTAAAACTAAATATATATATTTATATTTTTTATGAATAAAAAAACAATTCAAGATTAAGCTCTCAAAATTTAAAAAAGCTCCGAAAATAGAAAAAAACATTATTTTAAGTCCTAAATGATAACCTAATGATTTTTAAATAATCCTTATTTCTTCCGAACAAATATAACACATAAACTCGGTAGAACAAAATGTAAAAATAAATAGTAAAAAGTAATTCTATGGTACTTCCTAAGCAATTTTATCTTTAAGAAGTATTACATTCATATATATTAATAATGTTAATACTATTAATAAAGTTATAAATTTACTATTTATTAGGTATTGTTGTATATTATTATTAAATATTGTTATTACACATGTTGCTAATTCTACAAAGAGTATAATAAAAGAAATTTAAATTACTTTTATTATGGATTTTTGGTTTAATTATTATAAATTAATGTTTTATATTTAAAAAATATTTTCAATATCATTTTAATGTTAAGAATAAGAAAGCATTTTTTTATTTTTTATTTTTAATTGTTAGTTTAATTATAAGAAAAATTTAAAAATTCATATTTAGCTAAATTATTATTATATTAATTTATATAGTAAATAATGTAAATTAATTTTTATTTTAAAAAAACGAAATTTATTAGAATGGTAAATTTTGTACTTTTCTAAGGGCATTTAAAATTTTTAAAGAATGAAGCAAATTAAATTAAAATAAATGTTTTTTATATTTTTTTTACTAAAATTAATTTCATATAAAAGGTTTAAATTAATTAAAAAAAGAAAAACAAAATAAATTTCATAGATAATAAAAAAAAATATTTAAAATAAACTTTTTTCATATTAATTCACATTTGATATTTTTTAAAAAGCTGTATAACAAATAATTAAAATAAATAAATTATCAAGTAGATCTTTTAATATAATCACCAATGTATAATTTAGAATATATTAAATATAGTAGTAATTGTAAAAATTTATAAAGATTCAATTCTAAAATAATTTATATTAAAGAAAATATATAAAATGATGTCATTTTCATAAATGAAAAAAAGTCGAAAAATATACTCAAAAATAATATAATTATTCCAATTTTGTTAACCATTTAAATATTTTCAAGCATATTTTATCTCTTATTTAAATAGAACGAAAATCACACATTACTTAAATTAAAATCAAAGAATAACTATTAAGTATGTATAATTATAATTAAGTTTTTTTATAAAATAAATTATAAGAGATAATAAATATTATAATAATTTGTGTTAATATAGTTATTTATTTATTATTTATTAAGATTACTTTATATGTTCATTAAATATTATTATTAAATAAATTGTAATTTTTATAAGACTTTTAATTAAAGAGAATTAACTATTTATATTAGTTATTGGTTTTTAATTTTTATATAATTAATTAAAAAGTTATTCTTGGTTATATTTTTCTTGAAAGCATAGACATTATTTTTTTTGATTAAAGGATTATAAAATAAAGCAAATTATAATAAAATTTCTTTTTTTAAATTTTAAATAAAATTTTTATAATTTTTTTTATAATATTATCTTTTATAAAAAAATAAATACCTTATTTTTATTTTTTAAATTAATTATATTTTGGTTTTTTTATAATATTACTAATACAAGTCAAATAATGTTTGCTGGCACGAGTCTCAATTAATGTTTCTTATCACTTCTAAATAATTATGTTTAATTTATAAAATAAAAAATTAATTTATAATTTATAAATTTTGCGAAAAAAATATTTATTAATTTTTAATTATACATATATATATATTTTTTTTAAATATATATATAAGTTTATATTTATATATTAAAATATATATATATATATATATATATATATATATATTTATATTTTTAATATTTTAATATAAATCAAAAACGTAAAAATAAAATAAAAATATATACATAAATACAATGAATAATATAAATTTTAATGAATTAAGAATCAGATAAAATAAGAAATCCCCTTAAAAAAGCTATAATTAAATCTAATAAAACGAAGATATATAGGGTTTTATTCAAAAAAAAAAAAATTAAAATTAAAAAAAATAGAACAAATCGATATAAAAAAAAGTGATATTCCAAACAAATATCGTTATTTAATATTATTTATAATATCCTGTGCAAATATAGGCTGTTATTTTTCGGATGATTTCCCTGCAGTATTATAAAATCAAATAAAATAGCATTTAAAAATAACTGGTTTTTAATACAATTTATTTTATAGTGTAATGAATGTACCCCCTTTAGCCTTATTAGCTGGATATTTAGTTGATAAATTAGGTGTTTATAAAGTCATGATATTTTGTTCAATATGTCTTCTTTCTGGGTAATCACTGTGTACTTATGGTTTATATAAAGAAAACTATTATTTAGTATTATTAGGTCGGTTTTTTTTTGGTTTAGGGATGGAGAATTTTAATGTGTGTGAATTTAATATAATAAATAGATGGTTTCCTAAATATTAATTGTCATTCTCAATGGGATTTATAATTGCAGTAGGAAGAGTTGCAATGTTTGTTTCTACTTTTGTATATCCTCATGTTTATGATAGAAATGGTTTAATTTGGGAAGCTGCACTAATAGGCATTTATGTGTCTATATTTTCGTTTTTTAGTGTTTTATTATTAAATTTTGTTGATAGGATATGTGTCGGAGAAAATGAGAAATAAAATTGTGAAAATAATGAGAATGTTCATTTAGGTGATATTAAAAAATTTATTCCTATTTATTGGCTTATTATTATTACTATTTGTTTCACTTTTATGATTTTGGAACCTTTTATGGCTAATATATAAGGTTTTTTTTTTTCTTTTTAATTTTTTTAACATTTTTTTTTTTTAGAAATATTAATTAATAGATATGGTATAGAAAGAAATTATGCGAGTAATTTTTATTCTTATCCGTTTGTTTTAGGGGCTTTATGTATTCCTTTTGTGGGATTACTTTCAGATAAATTTGGAAATAAAGGGATTTTCGCGATTACAGGTGGATTGCTTTTTAATTTTTTTTTCATTATGATATATTCTGAACCTGTTTGTAAATAATAAAATAATTGCTATTTTTTTGTTTTCGTTTCTTTGGGAATATTTGGGATTGGCTATGGAATTCTATAGTGTGTTTTATGGCCGTGTTTAAACTTGGTTGTCAAAAAAAAAAATTTGGGAACGGCTGGAGGACTTTGTAATTTTTTATTGTAGACAGGTTATTATATATACTATTTTATATATATTTTTAATTAAAAATAGGACTTTTGCTTAATACTATGATTATAGGTTAAATTGAGGATGTTACTTATGCAAAATATCAGTATAATTATTTGATTTTGTTTACTTTTTTAGAGTCTTGTGTTATTACAGTTTTATCTATGATATTTACATATATAGATGTAATGTAATTGAGGTTGATTACTGATGTTTATGATTAATGTATTTTAAATGATACTTTTTAAAGTTCAGATGAATTGTCATCCGAAAATAGTTGATTAAAAAAATGCAACTTTTGATTTAATAATGAGTTTTTTATGTATATATAAAAATAAATCTTAAAACTTTTTTTATATTTATAATTAATTTTATTATACTTTTTATATGAAGTTTTTATTATATAAATAAGTAAACTTAATTACAATATTAACTAAATTTAAAATTAATATTTTTCAAATCTAAAAAAACTTCTTTTAATCTTTAAACTACCAAATTTTCATTATCTTTTTAATCAATTCTTAAAAAATATTTACCCAATAAAGTATTATTTCCATCAAATAATTTTATATTATTTTCATCCTAACATATTTATATAAGTTTAACGATTAATATCGAAGTATTTCTCTTTATTATTCACTAGAAGACAATCTAAATTAATAACTAAACCAATTTTTCTTATATCTATACCATGAGCAACAATATTAGTAGCAAAAAGTAAATAAAAATTGCCTTTTATAAATCCTATAAGACATATTCTCTAAATTTTTAATTAGAAATAAAAAATTCTGATTATTAAGATTTTAAAAATAAAAAAATATTTAAATATTCTATTATTCGTTGAAATAAATGATTTTTATGCTTGAATTGTCTAACAACTAAATCCATATTAAAATTTACTTAAAACAGTCTCTATTACCTTTTTTGCAATTTTTACAATTGAAACTTAATCTTAAAATTATATCATTAGTAAATTGCTTATTTATACTTATACAATGCATTTTCCTATCATCAACTTTATCGTCTTCTTATTATTTATATTTTCACGTAAAACTTTTTTTATTATTTTGATTTAATAATCTTTATAAAAACTCTGAAAGTTTTTTTCTTTTAAAGTATCAGATACAGGCTAAATATAAGGTTTTTAATAGTATTAAAAATTTGATAATTTTCTTTTTACAGGAAAATATGAAAATTTAGGATTAGCCTCATCTATAACAATGAAATATTTCAAATTTCCGGTTATTATCTTTTTAAAAGATAGCAAATAATTCTATAATAAATCTATATAAAAATAAAATATATCCTTATAATTTTACTTAATAACGCGAATGCAATTAGTTCACAAATATCAATGATAATATGGAAATAATTATATTTTTATATGAAGTCAAAAGCTAATAATTCAATTATGACTCAAATTTATTAAATTAAATATATTGCTTTTACTATTATTGTTTAAATATATTTTTTAAATTCTGTATTATTTTCATTTATGATATTATATATAAAAATATATATATATAAATAAATATAAAAAATATATAAATATATATATAATATATATATATTTATTATCTATTTATGTTTAAATTACAATTTTTTGTTAATTAATTAATAAAGATATTAATAAAACTTTATATTTTAATATATTATTCTATTTTTTTTTAATTAATTAATCTTTTATTTAATTAATATTTTTATTCGATTATTTTTCTTAAATATATTATTATCTTTTTATATAATAGTTTATTTATATATCAATTTAATTATTTTAAATATAACATTTGATATAATAATATTTTATATAAGAATTATTAAATATAAAATTTTATAATATATAATATAATATATAATAATAATTTTTTATATTTATCTTTTTTGTATATATATATATAAAATTAATTTGTATTGATATTTTTATATTTATTTATTGATTTGTATAATTTAATATACATTATTATTAATTATACATTTAAATTTACACTTAATTTAATAACATTATATAATATATTGTTTAATATTTTAAATACAAAACGCTAAAATAAACACAAGAATTAAATATAAAAAAATTATAATATAAATATAAATGAATTAAAAAAATAATCAATAACCTCTTTATATGAAAAAATAACTATCTCATTAGAATATATATTTAAAAAAATAATATACGATTACTATACCAAAATATTTATAAAATAATTCGAAATTCTAACATAATGAATAATCATTTGATATATTTTAAAAAAATGTATCATAAAATTAAAAAAGATAAATTGCTTATAAAAATAAAACATTATCAAGTACTTTTTAAAAATACGAAATAAATAATAATTAGTAAGATAAAATAATAAAGAATATTTAAATATTAAATTAAGCATAAAGAAATATACCTTTGAAATTAAGAAGAAATGAATTTATTAATTAATTAAAATATAGTATTTTTATAAATAAAGAAAAGAATAATGTGGAATAAATTAATTTTGAAAATTTATTAGAAAACATAAAAAAATAAAAATGCTTAAATAAAAATAATAATTAAAAAAGAAACATAATAATAAAAAAAAATGATGAAGAAAACTAAAAAAAATTTTTAATAGATTTAATATTAAATAATATCAAAATAGTAAAAATATAAAAATTAATGTATAAGAAAATTAATTAAAAAAATAAAATAATAAAAAGGATATTGAAAATAAATATTATAATAATAATAATATTAAAAATATAAATAATAATAATAATAATAATAATAATAATTATAATAATAATCATAATAATAAATTTTAATAATCATTTTTTTCTAATTAAATTCTTAAAACTTTAATCAATTAAAGTAAATTTAACATTTGAAAACATGATTATTAATTCAATTTTATTATTCTTTATTTTAAACTTTATTTTTATTAGATATTTTTTTTAATATTTATTAAAATTTTTATATTTACATTATAAAATTTTTATTTTATATTTATAAATGCATAATTAATATTTATTTTTATTATGAAAATACAATTTTTTTCTATAAAAAAGTTAATTATTTATTATAAAAAATACAATTTTTATTATTAAAAATACAATTTTTTTTAATAAAAGATAAAATTTCTTCATTTAATAATTTTAGTAAATTAATAAGAAATTAAGTATTATATATTTAATTTTATGGCTTATAAATTTTAATTATCAATTTAAAGTTAATATTTATTTTCTAACATAATTAGTTACAAATCATAAACTAATTAATTCTCTTAAAACAACCAATTTAAGGCACAAAGAGCATATGTGAAAATGCAATTTTGAATTAAAAAAAAATTAAATTCATAAAGTAAAGCACACACTTGTTATATAAATAAATCATTCTACTAAATATTTTCAAATCATATTTATTTTAATAGAATGAACATTTAGTTTCAATGTTATTATCACAATTATAACGAAACTTATAAAACGGTTTTTCAAGCTTTATAAATTAGTATTTTATATTCTTGTTATAGCATAATGCCAGACGTAAAAAGAATATATGGAAAACTTAAAATATGACTCAAAAAATGCAAATAAATTTAACATAATGTAGTTTGTTGTTTTGTTTCTTATTAGGTCTAAAAATGTTAAATTGAGTAAAACTAATCCTGTCTATAATAAAGATATTATTAAAAAGGATATGTTTATACTGTAAAAATAAGGCGTATTTAAAATTAGAAACTAAAAATATAATTATAATGTTGTAATTAATAATTAGTCGAAAATACAGAATAATAATAGGATAAAATTTAGATTATATGTTTTTATTATGTAAATTTAATTTCTTAGTCATTATAATTTAATTATAAATAATAATTAATTATATGTAACATTTAATTAAGAAAATATAATTTAATTTTAAAATATTTGTATATTAAATATAATATTTATTAATATTATAAATAATATTTATATTACTATTTATATAAAATATATTTAATTAATTTATTTATGAAATTTTAATAAAAGAATTTATAATATAAATTAAAAATAATATATTAAAAAAATATCTAAAATTTTTAAAATATTAAATATTTAAATAAAATATAATCAAAATAATTAAAATTATACTAATAAATATTATATTAAAATTAGAATAAGATTAATTAGATATTATAACTTAATATATAATATAAATTTGTAATATTTATATTATATT
>NW_004086043.1:0-56664 GCF_000220395.1 Ichthyophthirius multifiliis
ATATATAATTATATATAATTTATTTATATACGATTTAAATAATAATATATATATATTTAAATTATATATATATATATATTAATTTCTATTAAATTATATTTTTATTTACATTTTTATATTTATTTATTTTTATTTTATTTATTTTATTTTATATTTTTACTTATTAATATATATTTAGGATTAAAAAATTTAAGCTAAAAGTTAAAAATATTGTTTTTTAATTAAAAGAAACTACATATAAATAAGTAGCAGAAAAATTATTAGAAGAATTAGATATTAAAAAAAATTCAATTGTAATTAAATATTATTTATAATAAATATTTTTTTTTAGGATAAAGAAGAATAAAATATAAAAAGAAGAGTATACGATGCTTTAAACGTTTTAATAGCAGCAAATGTTTTATAAAACAAAAAAAAAGTTATTTTTGATGACTAAAGTAATAAAAATTCATAATTTTCTAAAAATCCTTTATAAGAAATAACTTATTTAAATGAGGCAAAAGTACAAAATATATTTTATATTAAAAAGGTATATATATATAAAAATAAATAAAAGAAAAATAGAAAATATAGGTTAATCAAAAAATTAAATAATTTAAATGATTTAGTTAATACATTTAATAGTTTTTACAATTTAGTGGAAAGAAATAAATAAAATATAAATAAAGAAAAAGTAATCTAATTTCCATTTGTAGTAATATTTACATAAAAAGATAATTCAAAAGTAATTAAAAAATAAATATAAAAGTAAATATAAGAATTAAAATAAAAAATAAAATATATTAATAAATTTAAATATATAAAAAATAATAAATATAAATGATTATATATATATATTTATATTATTTTATTTATTATATATCAATTTTTTATTTAGGTAGTTATTTAATAAATAGAAAACAATAATATTCATATATATTCGACAAATAAAATGCAATTATTTGGAGATATTGATATCGTATAGAAATTAAATATCAATGAAAATAAATAACATATAAATAATTAAATTAATATATTTATTTAAAATATTATATCAAAATATAATATTAATATTGATATTTTGAATTAAATTTATTCTTGAATTTGATAATAGATATATTATTTTGTAAATATATTTTTTTTAATAAATTTATAAATTAATTAATTCTTTAAATTAAATTTAGAATGAAAAAAATAATATTTAATTATAAAAACAATAAAATTAATTATAATATAAAAAATAAAAATTATATATCGTTAACATTTTTTATAAAATATTTTTAAATATGTATATGTTTAAAAAAAATATATTTACAAAGTAAAATAAAAAAATATATATATATAATTATATATATATTATATAAATATATATATTCATATTAATGCATATATATATATATTTTCTTTTTATTAATTTTTTAAATATTAAATATTTTTTATATTTATATAATATATAATTTTAATATGATTTTTCTAATTTATTTATTTTTATCATTTTATTTTTCTTACATTATATCATTATTTATTTATATTATTAATAAAAATTTTTTTATTACAAAAAGATATTATTTTTTTTTTGTATATATTTTATTATAATTTAAAATTACTTTTTAAATCTATTATCTAATATTCTTTTAATATTTAGTATATAATTATTATTTTCTTATTATTAATTTTTATATTATATATTGTAATATCATATTTAAATTATTTTTTTATTTATATTTAAAATTAATTTTTTTTATTTTTATTATTATATTTTTATTTAAAAATAATTTATTTATTTTTTAAAAAATTTATGAATTATCTTTTAAATAAGTTAATATTTTAATTTTTAAAATATAAATCACATACAATTTCTTTTTTTTAAATATACTATCGAAATTTATTAAAAATTTTGTTATTAATATAATTTTATTTTTTCTTTAATAAAATAGTTAAAGCATATAAAAAAAAATTTAATGATTTTTCTTTATTTAATAAATATTTTTAAAATAAATTAATTTTTTTAAATAAAATACTCATAAACCTATTTTTATTTAAACTATTTTTTTATAATAAATAGTTTATATTTTTAAGGTTTAAAACCTTTAAAGAAAAAGCTTCTTTTTTTAGCTATAATTATCTTTAAATTTATATTTTATATATATATTTTTTTTATTGAAATAAAAACCATTAAATTAACTTATTTTTTATATACATTATTATATATTAATTTATTATAAAAAAATATTGATTAATATTAAAATTTTTTATTTTTAATTAAATTTTTTTTATTTATAATTTTATCCTAACTTTTCTTTATAATTATATTATTTAAAAAAAAGATATTAAAATATAAATATAATTCAGTCTATATTTATGTATTTTATTTTTATGGGTTTTTAACTTCATTTATAGATATTATTTTATCTAAAAAAATAATATTAATGAGATATTTATATTATATATAATATTTATTTATAAAAAAAGACTTTATAGAAATAAAAAAGAAATAATTTTATTAATTTCATTATTTCTTAATTTTATCCGGAGATTCATCCAATTTATCAAATTTTTTTCTTTTGTATTTAATTGTTTATCTCTTAAAAAAAATGCTCTAAATAGTATTAATCTTGCTATCTTTGTTGGCATTATTGAATTCTAAAGCATCAAAACCATTAATATTATTATTATTATTAATGTTATTATTATTATTACTTTCTAGATTCTAATCTAACATTACAGCTGCTGTATTAATATTATTTTCATTCCTCATTATATTATTATTCTCCATAATACGAATTTTCTACCTCAATCTATTTTAATTTGCAAAAAGTTTACTACCAATCCTTTTTTAACATATTTAGGACTTACTAATTCCTAATTTGGGCTAGTAATCCTAAAATCTTAATGTGTTTTCTTCAGATTTTTTTCATCATCTATATCAGTTGCTAAAGTCATTTTTTATTGCATAGAAGGATATGTAATCTAATGCACTTTTGCCGATATTTTTTTCAATTTATATTTTAGCCAATAAATCTTCGATTATTAACAAAAGAAACTAAAATTATCGAAAACAAAGACAGATAACTCTATTAAAAATATAAATATAAATAATCCGATTATTACCCATCCGTATATAGTTCTTTAATTTTCATCATATCTTCCGTTTTCTATTAAAGGCAATAACAAAATTAATGATAGAGTAAAAAAGAATTCAACTCCAACTTATTTAAATGAGTAAAATAGGATTATATAAGGCTTGTATTTCATTAAATAGCTTATAATAGATATATTTATGACAGCAACTAAAAGTATTTAAACATAATTATACCCATTAAGTACAATAACAATTGTTATAATAAACATTTTTCGATAGTAAAGGATTATTTAATATACAGGAGAATTCAAATCATTCTTTAGAGTTTCTAAAACAAATTACAGATAATTTTATTTAAAATATAAAATCGTAAAAAAGAAAGGAATAGGAAAAAATAAAATAAAAAATAAAAAAGAAAAAACAACTGATAAAACTTTTACTCCATAAATATCTTTTAAATTAGTAAATTAAATAAATGAAGAAAGTAAAATATCTTAGTACATTGTCCATAATAAATCTTTGTATAATCTAAATCCAAAACAAGATAATATATTATTTTTTATAAAATGATAGAATTTATTATTATTATTATTTTGTTTTTTTAATAATTCTACCAATAAATAAATAAATAAATGTAATCCAATATAAATAAGGACTATTGTGAAATTTTATCCTGTATTAGCTATAAAATTAGTTGTTTATTCTAACTCGTTTATTCTTCCTATTGATGAATTTTCATATATATCTGTATCCATCCCTATTTCGAATATATTCGGGATAAATCCCATAGTAATATCTTCTAAAGATTTTAAAAACAAAAACAGATTTTTCGGAAAAAGCATATTTATATAAATCATTAGATATAATATATTTGAAAAATCAATCAAAGTCGACACAAACTAAAAATTTTTCGTAAAGGCCAAAAATAAAGAACTACCAATAACAACTTTAGATATTTAATTTGTAGTGGATATTATTTTTTAAGTTATTTACTCTTCTTTATCATTTTAATTATATTCTAATTATAAATTAATTTCTTTTAAAGAAGTATCTATTTAAATATATTTGACTTATTAAATATCTAATGCATTTAAATTTTAAATTTAAATTAGTAAAATTTGAGACGGAGGAGGGTTTTGTTTAAAAATAAAAGAAAGTTCTAAATGAGTTTTATTTAAATATTTTAAATTCTTTTAATATTTTAAGTCTTTCGAAAATACTAGTTTAATGTTTTACAGTATATTTTAAGATTCTTCGATTTGTGTATTTTCTGGAAAAATAAAATAAATAGTGTTACTCTTAGGTGAAAAAATTTAGAATTGTACTTACTTTGTAGTTATTAATTATATACATTTATTATATTATTCATTCCATATTTATTAATCTTAGCACTTACTTTTTACACAATATTAATAATTTTATAAAATGTAGCCTTTTTCACATATTTAGCAACTATTATTATTTTTACATTATTAACAATTTTAAAACGGACAAATAATACAATTTTTATTTTTATCTAAAAAATATCTCTCAGGACATTCAATATTACATTTATTTTCTAATAAAAAGTACTTTTCTTTGCATTAAATGCATTTATCTTTTAAATATTTAACACAATACTCTATATAGATCTTTTCACAAACACTTCCTTTTTATTAATATCCATCTGGACAACTTTATACACATTAATTATCCAATTAGATATAATTTTAAGTACATATTTAACAATTATTTTTATCTGCACATTTAACGCATCCCAAAGAACATTCTTAGCATATATTAATAGGCTATATAATGGGAAAAAAATTATCTGGACATTTCTATATACATTAAAAAATATCTTTCTTTTAAATTAAATAATACTAACTTTTGCATTAAGAACACTAATTTATTCCAGTTGGGCATTATAGGCAGTTGGAAACGTTACATTATTCACATTTTTTCTTGTTTTCGTTTTAAAAAAACATTTATGGCTCACATTATTAGACACAAGCCTTAATTTATCCACTATCATTTGTTATAGAATAATAAAAATCATTACATTATAAGCAAAAATTACTCTAATTGCATATTTTACACTTCGAAAAACACTAAATACACTAAAAATTTTAATCAAAATAATTATCAGGGCATTTTTATACACAAAATTAATCTTTTTCCAAATTTAATAAATAGAAGTTTTTTTGGCAAAAAACACACTTATTTTAGTCAAAAGCTTGACAATTTTCAACTTAAATCTTAACACACTTTTATTCTTATAAAAAAAATCCAATTGGGCAAAAATCTACACACGTATTATTATTTTCTAAAAGGACTTTTGTCTCTTCACATTATATACAAAGTAACTCGCTTTCGCATGCAATGCAGTATTTTGGACATTATTCACATTTAAAAGTCTTTTTATTTACATAAAAGTACTACGGACAAATCCCTGTACAGTTTTATTCATAAAGGAAATAATTTTCCATACACTTGGAACATTAGTTCACATTATTAAGACATTCTATACAATTTTCAACTTTACAGGGCAAACATTAGGTGTTTATCTCGTCTTAATAGAAAAATTAGATAGGACATTTGACGTAACATGCTTTTATGAGTCCAGATTACTCTATGTATTTGTAGTGTTTTGAATCACAGGACTCACAGTAGTCATATTAAGTGCATTTTTTACAATTAAATGAACATTATTGACATTAAGTGTTGTTTAATTTGTAGAAACCAATATTATTCGAACAATTTCTGACACACATATTTTCTTAGACGAGCATATTATTGTTACATTAAATACAGAGATTTTATTTATACAAGATACAGTTTAAAATATATATTTATTGACATGAGTCTAGTTTAATATCTTTATAATAACCATCTGGACATTCATTGTTTAAAAGAATGCAAATATTTTGGTAAAGAAAATAGCCTAAGCTACATTCTAAGCAAAAATTATCTAAACTCTTACACTAAATACATGGAAATTTACACTAAATGCACATCCTATATTAAATATCAGGAAAAAAGCCTTTGGGACAATTCTATAGACACTAATTTTAATATAAAAAGTATTAATTTGTGCATTTTACGCAAACATTCACATCCAAAAGGCAATTTTCACATTTCTTAGTCTTACAAGGAATACATTTTTTTTCTGGTAGTTACATAAAAAAGCCTTTAGGATTACATATATCACAATAGAACTTATTATAACATTATACACAATTATCTTTACAGGCTTCACAAATAAAGTTTTAAGGAAAGTATTTATCTGGACAAGCCTAAATACAGTTTTAATTGTGTAAATATAAGCCTTTTTAACATTATAAACAGGTTGATTTATTATATAATAAGCAATTCTATATATGCATTTTTACACAGTTTTTATTAATTTAATCCTTTATATAGCCATCAGGACATTCCTAAATACATTCATATTTAACATCTGTATTATTTATATTATATATATGTTTAAAAAAAGAATCCCCGCATAAATCACAATTATCATAATCACTACAAGAGATACAATTACTAATACATGATGAACAAAATTATACAGTTCTTTGATAAGTACCTTAACTACATTATTTAGTACAAAAAGTATTTGTAATATCTAAAAGATAAGGATCTGAACATTAAGTACATGTATTTTCACTTTAATAAGTACAGTTTAAACAGTTTGAATCTGTACATTATATACATTCATCACTTTCACTATTATAAAAATAACCATCAAGCACACAATCATTTTATATTAAACATTTACTAAATGGATTAGTATTATTTCTGGAATTTTTCAAAGGAATAAAACCACTTATGCATTTGTTACATGAAATACTATCTATACAAATTAGACAATTCGCCATACATTAGAAACATTAGCCGATTGCATTTTTATAAAATTTCATAGGACAATATTTTAAGCATTAATCTAAGGTACCATTTGGTTATTTATAATATTTATATGCACATTTAATACAAATTTAATCATTATTAATATCACATTATAAACAATTCTCTGCTTTACAGTTTTTTTATACACATTATTTGCCTGTAATGTCTATAAAATAATCTTTTGGACATTTATCTACACAACTATTTTGTTATAAAAGCAATTTATTATCATCACATTTCAAGCAGAAGCTCGAATTTACGCACTAAACACAATATTAGGTACATTAGTGGCAAACATTAGCAGACATGAAATAATAAGGCGGGCATTAATTAACACATTAATTATCATGTAAAAAAATGGAATCTAAATTTGCACACTAGACACATATTTCAAAACTATTACAATATAAGCAATTTGGAGAGCATTATTCACATCTTTATTAATTAAATTAATAAAATAGGACTTTGGGCAGTACGTTAGACATTTATCTACAGAGTTTTCATTATAAATGTAAAAACCAACTAAACATTAATTACATAAATTTTAATTTATGCATTTAAGACAGTTATTAACACATTTTATGCATTTCATTTATACTTTATCAGCATAATATTAATCCGGACATACATCTGTACAAGAAAATTCATTAATAAGATATAAATTAGGACCACATTCTAAGCATTCGTCTTTACTTTTTCCAAAGCATGAACTACATAAAGGATCACATTTCATACACTAAATTTATTTTTCTAAATAATAACCGTTTGTATAATCACAATTTTTATAACAAATACCATTTATTAAAGAATAGCCACTATAACAATCTATGCAATTATTAAAAAAAGGTCCTCTGCATTATTTACATTATTTATTACATATTATATGAACAAATCTAATATATAAATACAATTATAAATAAATATTTATATTTATTATTTTTTGTTAAAAACTTTTTTTATCTGAAAAAATTCTCGGGATGTTAAGGAGTATATATTTAAAACCAATCTATTTTTTAACATTATCTGTTTTCATCTAAATATCTATCTGAAGAGCACATAATACAAGTTTTTGATTATATATCAATTTTTAAGCAACCTATAATATCTATACTTTTACAATATCCTTCGTAATAAAAAACTAAAAATAAAAAATATAAATATATATTATATTTAAATATATAGATGTAAATATTAAATATTATACAATAAAAAGGACAATCTTTAGCATCTTTTTCACAATTTCCATTATTTAAAAAATATGTAGAATCCTTACATTATAAACATTTATAATTTAAAGATTTTATACAATTAGAGTTACTATTATTAATACTTTACACAATACCAAAAATTTAATTTATATAATATAAATCATGCATTAAATCATTTAGATAAACACAACGGAAATCATAGGTTAAAATCATCCCTAAAATACATCTTGAGCAGTTATTAATTTAGTTCCCAAAACAACTTAAACAGGAAGGATTACAATCTAAACAATTCCCTGAAGATGGATATTAGCTAAAATTGCAGTATTTACCTTAACATTAATATCCAATCATGAATTTAGAAATATTTAGACATTCTGTACAATAAAATTCATCTAAACATTAAGAACATCCAGGTTAACATTTCTTATATAAAATTTCAATATTTTATAATCCCAATTTTAAATTAATATTATCAGATAATACTTATAATTAAACAATCTGTATTAAATAAAAATAAATATAAAAAAAACAAGGTATATATTTGTAGGTAATTATATAAATATAAATAAATATATATATATATATATATATATATATATATATATATAATATATATATATATTTATATATTTATATATTTTAATATTTATTATATAATAATTATTAATTTTTAATTTTTTTTTATATATACGAAATCAGTTTAAAAGGAATTATTAATATTACTTTCAATTTAATAAATATTATCATTTTCAATAGTCCCACATACATTTTCTTTTTTAGAATTAACTACAGTATATTATAATTCTCTTTAATCAATTTTAATATTTATTTAATTTATATTTTCTATCAATGAATCTACATCTATTAAACTTAAAGATAATAAAATTTCGAAATGCGGTTCTTCTATTTTAGTTCTTAATACATAAAGTTATTTTACACTAATATAAGGTATTTAAAATTTAGTTTTAAGGTTATTTAAGCAATATATTTAACAGTTTTAGATTATAAATTTAGACATATTAATATCATATAAACTTGGAATGTAGGATTTTAATTTATCATCAAAATTATCACTACATTAATTTTCATAAATACTTTTCTAATATGCAGTTATATATTCTTTTTTTATTAAAAATAATATTTATATATAATTAAACCTAATAATTGCGAAGATTATTTTATTAGTAAGGTTTATATGAATATTAAAAATATTATTTTAAATTTCATTTAAATTTATTTTTTAATTTTTTTAAGATAAAAATTTAAGCTTTATAATTTTTTATTTAATATAATTTATATAAAAAAAGAAAAATTTAATTTTAAAATAAACTGAAAATTAAATAAATTTTAAAATAATTATTAATATAAAAAAAATTTATCTTATTATATTTTTGTCAAAAAAAATAGGAATGGAAATTATAAAAATATATAAATATTTTTTATATATTTAAAAAAAAATGAATAGTATATATTTTAAAAAAAATATATTTGTAATATTTCTAATAAAAAAAATTTAAAAATATTATTAATATAATTAGTCTATTATTAAATAATAATTAAAATATATATAAATAAATTTAATCATTTAAACATTTTTTAAAAATGAATAAATAAATTATAATTTTATATTTTATTTATAATAATATATTATATTATATTAATAAATTATATTTATATTTATATTTATATTTATATTTATATATTTTAATATTAATATTACTTATTTTTTTTTATATTTTTCTATTATAATATATATATTTTTTTTTATTTTATAATAAATAAATAGACAAAACTAAATAATTAAATAAAAAAAAATATGCTAAATCTAATAAATCTATTATTTTTATTAAGAAAAACTTAAAAAATAATAATATAAATTTTAAAAAATAATTTTCAATCTTTTTTAACTTTTTTTTTTTAAGTATTATTTTATTCCTCTTACTCTTCATCATCTTCTTCATCCTCTTCTTCTTCTGCTTCATCTTAATCATCATCATCTTCATCACATTCTTCTTCATCTTCGTTTCCATCATCATCATCAGCTCCTTCATCTAATTCATCTTCATCATCACTTTCATATTCATCCTATTTTTTTTTTTTCTAAATATATATAAATATGTATTTACCACTTCATCATCATCCTCGTCTTCATCATCATATTCAACTTCATTTCCATCTTTGTCTTTATCATCTAAAATTTGAAGAGTCGATAGTAAAGCAAAAACACCTTGAGGATATTCTTTATCAATAGTAACCTTATTATTTGTCAAATCTAATTATTAAAGTTTTTGGAATTACTTAAAGACTTCTAGATCATTTAAAGTTTCAATTTAATTATTTATTAAAGATAGAGAAATTAATTATTTTAAATGTAAAATATTTTTCAATTGATTTCCATGAATTTTATTATCATTTAATTCCAGTCTTTCTAAATTTGTTAAAAGTGGAAATTTTTCTAAACTATTTATTTGACAAGAATTTAAAGATAAACTGCGCAAATTTTTATATTTTTCTAATGTTTTACATAATTAATCTTCGAATTTTTCAACTTTTTAACCATCTAAGATAATTTCTTCGACTTCGTCTGGTTATTGGTTTTTTGTTTATTCTTTTATAAGATCATATGTATTTGTCATTTTTTTATTATTTTTTATATTAATTTTTGTTTTAATATTAATATCTATATTTAATTTTTTAGTCTTTTTATATCAGTTATTATTTTACATAAAAAATAATTAAAATTATTATTATTTTTATTTATACTTCCTATTTTTTAGATTCTTAATATTTATATAATTATAAAAAAATGATTTTTTGATTTTTTAATATAATGTAAAAATAAATATATTTATATATTAATAAATATATATTTAAAAAAGATAATTAATATGTGAATTATTAAAAAAAATAAAATATTGTTTTATATATAAAAAAATAAAAATAAAAAATTATATATATAAAGTATTATTTATTTATATAAATAATATTAAATTAAATATATTTATAAAAATAAATATAATATTATATTAATTAAAAATAAAAAAATAAATAAAAAAAATTGAAAAAATTAATAAATAAATATTAAAAAATATAATATATATATATATATATATATATATATATATATATATATTTATATTTATTTATATTAAAATATTTTTAATTATATTTTTTTAATTTTGTTTTCAAATTTATTTAATTTAATATCAAATATTAATAATAATTTTTATTTTCAACTAAAAAAAAAATATATATTTTTAATTTCTAACAATAGCAACATTATAAAATTATATATTAAATTAAAAAAATCATTTATTAATAAATTTTTTATCAATTATCTTAATTTACTCTTGCCATTGCTTTTTATCTTCCAGTATCAGATAATCCTACTGTTTTATTCCAAACATATTATTATTTACCTAAATCAGAATCAAAATCTACTGTAAAGAATCCTTATCTTTCAAATTAAAATCTATCTAAATGATTTAATAATCCTACTAATCTTTTATTCATTTTAGCATTTTTTTTAACCACAAGCGAATTTTTATTGATAATAGTAATTAAATCTTTTTTACTTTCAGTTGGATCTTCATTAAATAAGCATTCATAGAGTCTAACTTAACAATCCAGACTTTCCTTTACACTAACCCAATTAACATAAGTTTTCGGTTTTGGTGCATTTTCCTTAATAAACTCAATCAAAACTTCCTAAACAACTCCATTTTAATCAGCCTTGACATCCAAACACTTAAAAACTCCTGCATATTTAAGTCCAACTATCTTGCCTTTGGCAAAGCCGAAGAAATCCTTATGATCTTTCATCAATGTATCTTCCCTTTCTACCCATACTTAATTAAATAGTGTAATTTTATGGCTTCCTCTTTCCAGATATTTCGGGAAATCTGGAGCATCTATTTCTAGGGAAAAGTTATCGTCTAAATTGACTATTTTAACCAATACAGGATCAACTACAGCCAAAGTTCTTTTAGCCACATTATCTAAATCTTTCCTGATACAATGTTCTAATAACTAGAATTATATGATATTCTCATTACCACTTCTTGTGACAGAAACTAGCTCACAAAAATCATTAATACCAGCTGGAGTATATCCTCTTCTACGCATTCCTTAAATAGTTAATAAACGAGGATCGTCCCATCCATTTACATGTTTATCGAAAACAAGAGTTTATAGTTTTCTTTTAGAAAGTACAGTACTTGATACATTTAATCTTGAAAACTATAAAAATTTAAAAATATATATATATATATATATATATATATATATATATATTAATATTTTTTTATGTATTACCTCCCATACATAAGGTCTATATATTTATAAACTTTTTAAATACCAATAATATAATTCTCTTCTAATTTCAAATTCTAAAGTACATAGTGAATGAGTAATACCTTCTAAAGAATCACAAATAGGATGAGTATAATCATAAAGTGGATAAATACACCATTTATTGCCTGCATGTGGATGACTTACATATCTAATTCTATATATAGCAGGATCTCTTAAAGTAGTATTAGGGCTTTTATAGTCTATTTTAGCTCTTAAAACAGCCTAAAATTATATATATATGTATATATAGAAATTTATAAAAATATATATGTTTACCGATCCTTCATCCCATAAACCAAGTCTCATTTCTTCAAAAACTTTCAAATTTTATTCTATAGGGCGATCTCTATAAGGTGAAGGTAAGCCTTCATCTCTATATTTTCTTCCATCTTCAATATTTTAATGACAGACATAAGCTAATCCTTTTTTGATAAGTTTGACTGCATATTGATATAATATATCAAAATTATCAGATGAATAAGTCACTTTCCAAGGTTCATATCCGAGCCATTTTACATTATCTTTTATAGAATTTATATATTCCATATTTTCTTTTTCTGGATTAGTATCATCAAACCTTAAATAGCATTTTCCTTTATAATCTGAAGCTACTGTGAAGTTAAAACGGATAGATTTAGCATGTCCTATATGTAAATAACCATTCGGTTCTGGAGGAAATCTTGTTAATATTACATTACCGAATGTTTTTTCCCTCAATTATAATAATTCAGGGGTATTTTAAGCTGCAGCTAGGTCTCTGCCGATTAAATCAGTTATTTTTTTCCTAGGTTCTTCTTAAAATTATCCATTATTCTCGGTATTATTTTCTTCGTTATTATTATTATTTTGGGCTGTTTTTTTATGTTTTTGGGATTCTTCCTTGGCTTTTTTTTATTTAATTCAATTTTCTGTTATTTATCTTGTTAAGTTTCTGGTCCTAAATAATTCTCATATTCTTTTTTAAATAAACCAGCAAGTATTTTACCATCTGCAAAAGGAAGAATTTCTCTCAAGTTTTTCATATATTCAGAAATACTAGTACAATATCTTAAAGTGTCTAATTCAGCTTTTTTTGTAGTTAAAAATTCACGGATTTTTTAAGAAATCTATTCTTCGCTTAAAGAAATCCCGATTCCGCATACTTTCTCTAAATCCTATATATTTATAGATACAGAATTTTTTAATACATATTCAATTGTAAAGTCTAATTAGTTCTAATTAGTTATTTTACCTTAGGAGATATATTTTGATAATAATTCTCTTTAAGCTTCTATTGTAGGTACTATTTTTGTAGCTAAAGAGTATAACATATTACCTTTTTTCTTATCACATTCATTTATTTAGGCACAGTCAAGAGTTTTAGTCAATGATTGGGTCAATTGTTTGTTCTTTAAAACATCATTTATTATTTTTTCGTCTAGATTTATGCTTTTTAATCTTTTTTCTAATTCTGATTCCATTTTTTTATTTTTTTTTTTTCCTCTATTTTTTAAAGATTTTTTTTATTTTTTAAAGATTTTTTTATTTTTTAAAAGTGTTTTTTATATTTAGTTTATTTTTTTTAAAAAAATAAATAAATAAATCAAATATCAATACATGAATGATTATTAATATTTAGAAAAAGTAATTTTTTATGATAAAGATGTAAACTAAAGAATAGTAGATAAAATAAAAATATCAGACCCAAAATTTAAAATAAAGCTCTCCGCAATCCATTACCATCATTAATAAAAAGAAAAATTAGACCGTTAATTACACGATGAATTATTTAAATTAAAAAAATAATATGAAAAAAAATAATTTGAAATAATTGAATAAAAAAATGTAATTGTTTTTTTTTTATAAAAATATATGAAATTATTATATAATAGAAAATATTAATGAATTAAGGCATTTTTTATGTAAATCCGAATTCAGATACTCATTAATTATTTTTAAAAAATACTTTACATTTTTCTAAAAAATATCAATATTAAAGAATTAATGACTATTGGATAACTGCTATAAGAAATTGTAAATTATTAAATGTATAATTAAGTTAATTAGATATATAATATGCTTAAAATTTATTAGCTGTAATATATATACATATATATATATATATATATATATATATATATATATAATTATTTAAATAAAAATATATGATAGATTGATATATAAAGATAAGAAAATTAAAGAGGATAATCTTATATATCATTGATATTCTTTTTCGATGAAAAATTAAAAGATTTAAATAATCATATTGTAACAGTATCTTTTTATATGTATGATTCTTTAAATTCATATAGATAAGAATGTAATGCTGAATTCTAAAATAAAAATTAAAAAGATAGAAATTTTAATTCATTTTTTATCTCTTTTTTTGCAACAATAAATCTTGAAGACTGTATAACTGATGTAAATATATTAAAATATAATATATATTTAAATATATATATACATAAAATTATGTATGTATATATATATTTATATATTTTTTTGATATATTAAGTAATCAGAAAGTAAAGATAAATGTAAAAAATTAGGAAAAAATTTTGAAATCGCAACTATTTTTAAAGAAGAATTAGTCCCGTTTAGCCTTGAGTACTATTTAAACGCAAGAACTTTAGATCTATAAGAAAAAGAGATTGACTAAAATAATTTTGATTATGTTAATGTTGGAGAAGAGAAAGAATTATAATAATAATCTTTAATTCATAAATTAAATAATGAAGAAAGTTAAAAATAAAGTTCCTTATATAATATCGATAATAACTAAAATGAATTTATTGATAAATCTTAAAATAATAATTGCTAATAGTAATGAAATATATTTTTTCATAAATTAATAAAAATATGTATTTATATTATTTTTTATAAAAATTAATAAAAGAAATTAAATAAAAAATAGTTCATAAATATTATGCAATATTAGTGAATTTTAAAAAATTATATGTTTTTTATAATAAAAATTAAAAAATATAAGAAATGTAATAAATTTTATTATTTTTAATTTTAATTACATTTTCATTATCTATAATTATAAGAGAATAACTTAATCTCAAATATATAAACGACATAACAAAAATAAAGTCAACAATAGAAGATTAATCAAGTTAATATCATCATTCTGCTTATAATAGATTGGCATATATAGTAGATACATACGGACCAAGATTATGGGTATATACTAAAAAAAATATAAAATAATTTAATATAACTTTAATCAACAAAAAAGGGATCTGATGTATTAGAAGCTGCAATAATGGATTTTTATTAATAAATATAATAAGAAAAAATAGACGTAAAATTAGAAAAAGTTTCCAATTTTACGAAATGGGAAAGAGGAAATGAGAATTTAACTCTTTTTGAACCACGTCTTCATCCTTAAAAACTTAATTTCATAGGATTAGGTTTGAGTGTACCTGGAAATGTTACTGCAGAAGCATTTTTAGTTACATCTTTTGAAGATTTAGAAAAAAATAAAGATAAAGTTAATGGAAAAATTGTAATTTATGCATTTCCATGGTAAAATATAAATAAAAAATATTATATAATAAATATATTAATATAGGGTAGATTACCCAACTACGGTTCAGTTTAGAACTTCTGGTGCATCCTATGCTGCTAAATATGGTGCAGTAGCTGTATTAATAAGAAGTATAACTCCGTTTAGTATTAATTCACCACACACAGGTGCTATGTAATACAAAGAGAAAGATGAACATGGTAAAATTTAAATATATATATAAATATATATAAATATATATAAATATATATATATATATATATACATATATTTACTAAATAACATATTTAATAGGTAATCCGATACCTAAAATCCCCGCAGGTTCCATTACGGTAGAAGATGCCGAAATGTTACTAAGAATGTAGAAAAGAGGTTAAAATATAAGAATAAACCTATATATGGAAAACAGATAAGTACCGAACTGTGAATCTTTTAATGTAGTTGCTGAATTAAAAGGTACTGAGTTTCCTGAAGAAATAATAGTTTTAGGAGGTCATATAGATAGTTGGGATGTTGGAAGTTAAACTGGTGCAAATGATGATGGTGGTGGTTTTATTACTACTTTTGAGGCTTTAAGAATTATATAAAAATTAGGACTTTAGCCTAAAAGGACTATCAGATTTGTAGCTTGGAGTGGAGAAGAATATGGAGGAAGTAATAGTGGAGGAAGTTAATATGCTTAATTACATAAAGGAGAAAATGTAATTTTGGCTTTCGAAAATGATATGGGATCTAGAACTTCTATAGGGTGGGGATTTAATGCAAAAAATAATACTTAAAGCTAACGTTTGAAAGATTTACTATAAAAATATATGAAAGTTTAATTTTTTTTTATTTTATATATTTTTATATATTAATAAGAATATTTATGGATTAACTAAAGTTTTTGATGGAGAAGGGGAAATGGTAGATACAAGCTGGCTTGGAGCTCCTATGATTAGAAATATTGCTGATGATACTAAAGATAATAAGTATTATTTCACTTATCATCATTCGGCAGGAGATACTATGAGTATTATGGATCCTGATTAGTTAGATTAGAATGTTGTAGGAATCGCATCTCTTGTTTATTTGGTTGCATAGGAAGGAATTTGAATATTTTTTATTGAAAACTATATGTTATTATTATAATTGTTATTTTTTAAAAATATAAATAAAGTTAAAATATTTTAAACTATTTGTAATAATAAAGTTTATATATTCATTTTTTTAAAAAAAGTTTAATTGCTTATTATTATTCATTATTTTAAATATATATTTTTTAATATAAATACAAAAAAATATGTTATTTTTAAAATTAAAATCTTTAGAAATAAAGATATTTTTTATAAAATAAAAAAAATAAAACAAATAAAAAAAAAATTTATAATTAAAGTTTTTATTTTTTTTATTATGAAATATAAATATCTCTTATTAGGCTAATATATGTTAAAATAAATATAATAAAATCAATATTTTAATAGCTATAACTATTGTAAAATATAAGAATTTATAAAATATAAAATAATTATATTATAATATTATATATATTTATAAATATAAATATAAATTAATATAAATTTTTATTTATATATAAATATTTTTCTTTAAATATATATTTAAAGATATATATTCTTTTAATCTTTTTCTTTATTTTAGTTTAATGATTTTTCTTTTACATATATAATTTTATTTATGCATTATTTAGTTTATAATTTTTTAAAAAAATTATAAGTTTATTATTTTTCATATTTTTTTTTTTCTGTATATATATATAAATAAATATTTTAATACAAAATTATTATAATAAATATTTTATGAATTAATAATTTATGTATTATTATTTATTTATTTTATATTTATTAAAAATAAAATCTAATATATATTATTTTTAATAACTTATTAATTTATTTTTATTTATACTATAAATATTTGCAGATTTTTAATAATTTTGAAAAATTAAATAGATGAATTAACAAAAAAATAAAGCGAAGATTATAAATATATTTTTATAATACAATTAATATATATATTATTCTTAAATTACATTAATTTTTATAAATTAATCATATTAATTTTAAATAATGTTAATTTTTTATAAGTTTTATTAAATATAGTTTTAATAAATTAATATTATTTATTATAAAAATTAATTAATTTTAACTATTATATAAATAAAAAAAATATATATATTTATATATAATTATATTTTTTTCTTTATAAAAAAAATAAATTAAAAATATTTTCTAATAAATATTCTATTATATTTAATTAATTATTAAAAATAAAAAAAAAATCACTTTAATATTTATTTATGTATACGAAAAAAAAAATTAATTTAAATTATATCAATAAATAAAAGGATATTTATAAAATAAAAATAAAAATATTTTAAATTATTTATATTATTTCTATTATTATAAATATAAATATTAATATTATATAAAAATGAAATATTTAAATTAATATATAAATAAAAGAAATATATATTATATAAAAATAACCTATTTATTATAGAAAGTTAATTTTTTTCTTATAATATTAATATAATAAATATTTATTTTTAAATAAATATTTATTAAAAATATTACATTATTTTTTTATATCTAAATTTTAATAAATATTTTAATTTTATATAATTATATATAATTATATATTAAATGATTAATTTTAATATTTAAATAATAATAATTTATATGTATTACAAATTCTATTCAATTTGTAATAATAGATAAAATTAATAAATAATATATATATATATATATATATATTTTCAATATATTCTTATAAATAATTATAATAAAAATGGATTTTTAAGATAATTAAATATAATTTTAAGCCGGAAGAATAAAAAGTTCAACTATTTAAAGTTGTTAACTTTTACATGAATAATAGAATTTGGCAGGCGAGAGTTTATTTAGAAGGAGGTTTTAATAAAAAAAGGAGAGTAATTATTTCACAATAAAACTACCCGCTCCATCTAAATATGAAGAAAATTAAAATAAATAAATGCTTTTTTCATAAAGATATAAAGTTCTGAAAAATTTAGGAGATGTAAATATATTTCTTTTAATTTAATAAAAAAAAAAAACATAAAATAATATAATATAAAAAGGGTGTATCTTCAATAGTTAAATTATGTTAATTAAAAGATAAAGAAAACGAAGATTTCAATAAGCTTTTTGCTGTTAAAATTTTTAAAATAAAATCTGTAGATGATACATTAGAAGTAATTTTTTTCATTAAAAAATAAAAATAAAAATAGATATAAAGAGAAGCCTAATTGTTGTAAAAAATAAACCATAAAAATATAATTGATTTAAAAGAAATATTATTCGAAAAGGCAAATGAAAAGGCCTATTTAGTTATTGAATATGTAAAAGGAATTACCCTTCAAAAATATATATAAGAGAACAAAAAAATAGATGAAAGAGAAGCATTTTTTATAATAAAATAAATTTTAGAGGCCATATATTATTTAGATACTTGTAATATAACACATAATGATATCAAACCTGATAATTTAATCATTAATTAAAAAACAAAAAAATTACATTAATTGACTTTTCAACTTCTAGAAAAGTAATTAAATAAAATAATTTGTAAACGAATTTAGGAACACTAAATTATAAAGCTCCTGAAAAATTTACAAATATTTAAAATAATCCGAAATCTGATGTTTGGAGTACTGGAGTTATTTTATTTTATTTACTTACAGGATTTCTCCCTTTTTAAGATTATTAGTATGTATTTTATAAAAATAATATATAATGTTTTTTAAAGAAATTCAAATGTAAATTAAGTAATTAGAAATATTAAAAATTAAATATTTTAAATCTAATTTTAAAATATGGTCTCTATATAAAGTTATATTATAATTAATTCTTTTTTACAAATTGATATAAATACAAGACCATCTTGTAAATAGGCTTTAGAAATGATTCCTTTTTAGGTTATTTTTATATTATTATTTTAAAAAAAGAAAAAAAAAAATAATTAAATTTTTTTATAAATAAAATTTAAAAATATAAAAGAAATATTAAATATTAAAAATAAATATATAATAATAATAAGAAGAAACAAAATAATATTTAAGATAAAAAAAAAAATGATTAAATGTAAATAAATAAAAAAAAATACATAAATAAAAATGATTTATATTATATATAAGTATTAATATAAAATATTTAATAATATAAATTAGTTTGTTAATATATATATATATAATATATATATATATATATATATATATATATTTTATATTCTATTATTTTATTTTGCTATACCGATTATAAATATATTTTTTTTATTTATAATATACAGAATTAATTTTAAGTTTAATAAAACATCTTTCAATTATTAAATAAAGAAAAAGTTTTTTAATAAATATAAGAATCAAATAATAATTCTAAAGATAAGAAATATTTTACAATTAATTAATTTAATGAATAATTTTAAAATAATTAAAATTAAGATGTATATGTAAATTAAACTTTTTTTAATTTATGAATTTATAATAAATTAAACAAATTTATACCAGTTTTATATTTTTTGTTAATTTTAATGCATATATCTTTATAAAAAATTTAAAAATATATTTTATTTATTTTAGTTAATTAATAATTATATAAAATAAATATTTATACAAAATTTTTTATTAATTTAAAAAAGATATGTAAACTGAGAGGATTATTATTTATAATAAATTAAATAAAAATTTAATAAAGTAAATTTTAGATACTAGTTAAAAAGGATGCACTTTTTATCAATTCGATTTTCAGAATCATATATTCGAAGATTTATAGAAATATATATAAAATTCAAAAAATGTTAAAATTTCATTTAAAAACTGTATTAATTTAGATTAAATTATTTATAGAAAAATTGGTTTTTTATTATCAAAAAATGAAAATTTGGCTAAATTTTAAATTTAGTTTTATGAATTTTCTACTGTAAATTTAAATGATATTGCTTATTTTTATTCTTGTCTTTAAAAAAGTAATTCTTTGAGAAAAACATATGCACCAAATCAATAATAAATAGTTTAACCTTTATCAAATTTATTTAATATTAATAAATATATATACAAAATTACTATAAAAATTATAGATGAGTAAAATTTGAAAGTATTAGTGTCTTTTTTTTAATTAATTTAAAGATAAATATAGATTTTAGTTATTTCTTAGTTGAAATAAATGAATAAAAAAAACTAAAATTTCGAAAAATTAATGCAGTTGATAAAAAATTTGGAAATCAAAAAAATAAAAATAAAATTTTTACATATAAATAATATGCAAAATAGTAGTTTTTTGAAAGTATTTGGAAATAAAAATATTAAAGAAATTTATATTAAAAATGCTAATTTGGTAAATTATGAATGTTTTTGGAAATTATTAAAAGGAATTTTTAAGAAAAAGAATGTTTTTTAATTTATTTGTTAAAATATTAATATAAAAAATAATGAAGATTTTATAAAAATGGACTATTTTAATAATATGTAGATTAAAAACAAAAGCTTATAAAACTTAGAATTAGGGTTTTTGTAAAATCATGAGTTTGTTTTAAATAATTCTTTTGTTTTTTTATTTTAAAAAGTATCTCGTTTATATATTTCTAATATATAAATAAGCTAATTAATTGTTTATAATATTTTTATATTTTCCTAGTTAAAATAATTACATGTATTTATGGAGAAAATTGAATAAATTAATTACATTTAATAAAATATTCAAAATGATTTATATTTTTTAGAAGTTTATATTGATATTATTAATTTTAATTTGTAAGAAGATAATAATAAAACATAAAAGAAATTTTAAAAAAATATAAACATATTAAGTATTGTTTTTATAGAAAATAAAAATAATATTTAAGTAAAAGAAAAAATGGTTTTGGATGTTTTTTCTTAAATATAAAAATATTAAAGAATAAATTTTTATAAAATTAAAATAAACTTAATTATTTAAAATTGTAATAATTTATCGATTTTATATTATAATTCTAATAACATAATAAAATTAGATATAAAAAGTAAAAATAATTTAATTATTATTAAAAATAAATTAATATTATAAATTATTGCTTTTAAATAATATTTAGAATTATATTAAAACTTTTCAGCATTATAAATATTATATGATTTAGTTATATGAAATTATATTTATAATATATAAAATATATAAATATTTAAATATATATATATATATATATATATATATATATATATATATATATATATTTTACTTTTTTTTTTTTATTACTTTTGTAATTTTTTTTTTTCTTATTTTAAAAAAATTTTTAAGAAAAATAAAATTTCATTATTTTTTTTTGTGACTTTTTTATTGTTTTTTAATAATAAAAAACAAAGATAATAATTTAAAATATTTTTATGATTTGTTATTTATATTTTTTTTTTATATAAAGTTATTAATATAATTATATAAAATTATTATTATCATATATATTTTTATTTTTTAAAAAAAATAAAAGTAAATATATATAAAAATTTAGTGATTAATATTACAAAATAAATATGTTAATATAATATTTCTTTATAATAATATTTATTCAAATAAATTTTACAAAAACCTCCACTAAAATTAAATGTGAAGCCAACACATAATTAAACACATGTTATTAATATAATCAAGAAAACAGTACAATATAAATAAATACAAGTCAAAATTGTAAATAATGTAAAGTAAACTTCAATACTTAATTAAAAAACTCACCTCTGTGTACGTCTGAAGTTTCCCAAGCATTAAAAAAAAGTTAGATAGGGCAACCCTGTTAATTGTTAAATGAGTGTTTAAGTAATAAATGTGAGAATAACGTATGCATAGGTGCAGTTTTAGGTGAAAAATGTGATATAAAAAATTATATTTTTTGTGATAAAAAGTTGTATTGTGGTCCAGATAATTTATGTATTGAAGTTCAGACTGAAAACTGCGAAAAAAACGAATAATGTCCTGTGAATATGTTTTGTGGTGAAAATAAAAAATGTTTGGAATTTTTCAGTTTATAAAAAGATCAAACAACTAATAAATTATTTTCTTTTGGAATATTTTTGAATTTCCAATGTAAATCTTTAGCCAGTTTAGATGGAAAATGTATAGAAATTTCCCAAAATAATTAAAATTTAACCCAATGTGGTGAAAATATAGGTGTTTGTGGATAAAATATAGATAACTTAGGAGAAAAGATTAATTGTGAAGAAAATTTTGCGGATAATAGGAATTTTTGTACTTTTGGAGTTCAAAATTAAGCTTTTTGGGAATTTTTATAAAAAGAATTTGTATAAAAAATAGTTTAAAAGAATATAGAATGTCCAAATGAAGTCAAAATGAGTAAAAATTGTATAGGTATAGGCTAAGTTTTGGAAGAAATGGAATATTTTGTTTATTTGTATTTAAATTATAATAAAATTTATGGAAGTTGTGTAGATGGGTTGATTAAAGAATAATATCCGGTATATTCGACCTTTTTTAACAAATTGAGTTAAACTTAGTTAGAAAAAGAAGAGTAGGTAAGACTATAAAAAGAAAGAGAGGAATAGGAAAGACTATAAAAAGAAAGAGAGGAATAGGAAAGACTATAAAAAGAAAGAGAGGAATAAGAAAGGCTATAAAAAGAAAGAGAGGAATAGGTAAGACTATAAAAAGAAAAGGAGGAATAGGAAAGACTATAAAAAGAAAAGGAGGAATAGGAAAGACTATAAAAAGAAAAGGAGGAATAGGAAAGAATATAAAAAGAAAAGGAGGAATAGGAAAGAATATAAAAAGAAGAACAGGAAAAAATATAGAAATAAAAGTAAGCGGAAGAAAAACGCTTAAAAGAATAACAAGATAGAATTGAGAAAGATAAAATAATATAGTAATAATAAGATAATTAAGGTTAAAAACAATAAAAAATTAAAACGATAAATAATAAGATTAAGAGGATTAAAATAATACTATACTAATGATTATAGTATTTCTTGTAATAATAATTTTAGTATTATTATTTTTAATTATTATTAAAATTATTAAAACCAGAAATTAAGACGGATTTGCAAGTCTAGCTGCCAATTTATAAGAATTGAAAGGAACTTAAAACGTACAATATTAAGGAGTATAGATTGGGAAATCTTAAAAAAGTAGCTCGTAAATTTAAACAATTTAAGATAATGGAGTAAAAGGAAATTCTAAGTAAATTGATAGTAAAATAACTAATGTTAAAAATAATAATAATAATAATAATGTAAATATTAATTTAAATAATACTAATAATATAAATAAAAATATTTTAAATAAAAATAATGATTAAGAAAATAATTAAAATAATTTTATTTAATTAGAAAATAATAAAGGTAATTTATTTAAATATAAAAAAAAATATTTATATATATTTTTTTTAAAGATTAAAATAATTTCTTTTGTATTGATGATTGCAATAATAATGATTAAAATGATAAAATAATAGATTCAATTTAAATAGAATGTTAATCAGACGATTCAAATTTTTCTAATGTATTTAATTTAGAAGGAGAATAGCCATAAAAAAAACTTAATAAACATAAAAAAAAAAAAAAAATGATTAAGACAAAATATAGATTTTATTTGATAATTAAGATAAATGAAAAAATGTTATTAATTATATAAAGTAAATATTTATTTTTAATTTGTATTCTATTTTAAATAAATATGAAAATTTTATTTTATATCAAAAATATATAAAACAAATAAAAAATAAATAAATAAAATATATAAAATAAAAAAAAAAAAAAATATATATATATATATATATATATATCTATATTTTTTTATAAAAATATTTAAAATTTATTTAAAAAAAAAAATATATAAAAAAATATATATAATATTTTTAAAATATATTAATTTTTAAATATAAATTAATTAATATATTAATATATTAATATATTAATATATTAATTTATATATTAATAATATAATTTATTATATATTATATTTAATGTATTTAAATATTAATACATGTTTATTCATTCATGCAATAATTTCTTAATAATTTTATAATAAATGAGATAATAATATATCGTTTAGTTATATAATAATATTTTTTTTTATTTATATTTTATAATAATATTATAGCATATTATTTATATATATATAATTTTGTATCATCTCAATATTATATATATTATTATTTATTGATAATTTATTTAATAAATTTTTATATTAATATATAAAATTTATTTATATATTATTAATATTTTTATAAGATATATAATTAATATTTATTTATGATATTATATAATGTTTTTAAATAATTTTTTTTTTTTTAAATATAATTATTAATTATTATATAAGATTTTCAAATTTTCATAAATTTTATAATAAATAAAATTTTTATATTAAAAAATATATTAAAATTTAATATATTAAATTAAATTTTTTTTATTTTAAAATTAAGTAAATAAAATTTTAAAATATATAAATATATATATATATATATTTATTATAAAAATATTATGTATTTCCTAAATAAAATATTTCATATTTTAATAAGCATATTGTTTATTTAAAAAATAATATATATATACATATAATGTTTTATTTTCTAAATTTATAAAAACAATTACAACAATAAACTAAATAATTATAAACTAATGAATATTTTAATTAAAAATTTATTAAAAATACTCAAAAATTTTCCCTCTAAAAAAAAACAATAATAATTTATAAAAAATCTACAAAAATTAAATAAATGTCTCAATAATAATTAACATTCGAATAAAAGAAAACTTCTTACGAATGGGTAATGGGTATAGATGAGGCTGGAAGAGGTCCAGTAATAGGTCCAATGGTATATGGCTGCTGTATATGGCCCATAACTAATACAAATAATAAAAAACATGAGAATGATAAAATGGAAAATGAAGGTTTTAATGATTCTAAAGCACTAACTATCGAAAAAAGAGAAGCTTTATTTGCCCGTATGTAGGAATTATAAGACGATGAGTTACATTTTGAGTATAAAATTTTAAGCGCGGAATTTCTATCGAATAGAATGTTGAGTAAATAGAGAGATTCTTTAAATTAATTATCATTTAATGCAGCTTATTATTTAATAGACTCAATTCTTTAATAAGAATTTAACTTAACAAGGGTTTATATAGACACAGTAGGGAATAAAGAGACTTATTAAAAAAAACTGGAAAATGATTATCATAAATAATACCCATAAATTAAATTTTGTGTCAAAGAAAAGGCAGACGCTGACTTCCCGGTTGTTGGAGCAGCTTCGATTTGTGCAAAAGTCATTAGAGATAAGGAAATAGAAAATTAAGAAATAGAAAAAAATAGCGTTAGTTTAGGTTCAGGATATCCTTCAGACCCATAAACTAAAAAATGGCTTTAAAATAATTTCGATGGGGTTTTCGGGTTTGGAAATATGGTTAGATTTAGTTGGAGTACTGTGGAAAATATATTTAAGGAAAGAGGGGTTTTTATTAATTTTTTTGAGGATAAGGTATAGGGTAATGGATGCTTTTAGTAGTTTTTAATATAGAAAGAAAAAAAAATGTATTTTTAAGGAAAATTGGATATTGTAAGGAATTTTTAACTTTGATTTATTAATTTATATACATGTATCTATTTATTATTATTATTATATTTTTTTAAGGATAAATATGAATTTTAATAATATTTTTTTTTATTTTATTTTAATGTATTTTTATGGTTATGTTTTATTTAAAAAATATCTTATTTTTTTCCTTTCTTTTTTTTTTTATTTTTAGTGTGTAATTTTTTTTTTTTTTAAAAAAAAAAAAAATACTTTTAATTTCTTTAAAATGAATACTTTATTTTTTTTGATTTTTCTTTTATATAATTATTGATTTTTTTTTTTGTAAAAAAAAAGTTATGTATAAGATAGATATTTAATTTATTAAATAAAAATTAATATATTATAAAATATTTCTCTATTAATTTATTTATATTTTTAATTTAGTCTATTAAATTGTATAAAAATAAAATTTATTTAAAATACACCTATAAAAATAGAATATAAATACTATTATATCAACTTTTAAATAATATAATTATAAAATATATTTTTTTAAAAAAAAGAGGCAGTACCTCCTATTTATATTTAATTTATCTATTTATTATTTGTTAAAATTTATAAATTTAATTAAAAAATAAAATATTTCGTATATAATAATACTTTTAATTTCTAATATATAATTTAACTATTTTATAAACTAAAATATTTATATATAAAAAAATTTAAAACTAAATAAAAAATACTAAAAATACTAAAAATAAAATAAAAAAAACAATGGATTACTTAAGTGATTAATCTCCCGAATCTCCCATATATAGAAAAAAAGCCCATAAAAATAACTTTTAAACTCCAAAAACATAATATAAAAGTGTTGAAAAACATGCTACTTAACTAATGAATTCACCAAAGCCTTCATCTAAAAAGAAAAACATTTTCTCTTGTACAAACAGCTCTTCGGATTTGTAGAATTTTACTTTATAAGACTTATAGTATCTGCATTTATAAAAAAAGCTTTCTTCTATATAGGAGAATATGGAAGATGATAAAGAGAATATTTTCAGTTAAATTTTAAATAATTAAAATAACTTTAATTATGGGAATAACAATAAGTTGGTGGAGTTTTTTTATTTTTTCAATGAAAAAAATGAAGCAATTAGGTCTCTTTTTACGTTTAATGGATAGTTAGAGATTATTAATTATTTAAATGAAAAAATTATAATGGAGATAATGGGTATATGTAAGGAATTTTCTAATTAAATTAAATGTTTAACGGCTTTTAAATAAATTAATAGTCTATTTTTGTGGAATATTTTGGTAATTTTTATATTATTACGCTAAATGGAGTTGCTTTTGGTAATTTTAATAATTAAAATTTTACTGCAAGTGCAAAGTTTTGTAAAATAGAGGATAATATTGTACATTTGAAAATATATTTTAATTGATTTTTTTTTTTTTTTTTTTTGATACTTATATTATTAATTAAAAATTTATATTTTTAAAATTTAAATTTTAAAAAAAAAATAATTAAATATATATATAAATTTTATTTTCGTATTTTAAATAATTTATTAAAATATTTTTTAATTAATATGTTATACTAGTTATTCTAGTATATAAATATTAAAATAAAAGATTTAAATTAAATATAAATAAAAAATTTAAAAACAAAATTATATAATAAATATTTATTTTAAATAATAAAAAAATAAATATATCATAATAATTAATAAAGTAATTACTAATTTTATATATCTTCTTCGAATAAAACCTTTAAATTAAATTATTTATTTAAATTAATAAATTTATTAAAAAGTTTTTATCTAAAAATTGCATAGCCAGTTATATTAAATTTATCAGAATTTAAATAAAATGAATTATTTAATAGTATAATTGTATTATTTTAAGGTAAAAAAAAATCACAAATAAGACCAAAGCTATTAAATATATCATTTTTATACATAATATACACTTTTTTATTATTTTTTTTAAAAAAACTATAAATTTCTTCCTTTTTTTCTTTACAGGGTTCATATAAAATTTATTAAAAACTTAAAAATTCTTAAATTTCATTTACTTTTTTATTTATTTCTTTTTAATTTTAACCAAAAAGCTTTTAGTCAAACAGAAGTCCATATGAGTATAAATTTTAGAAAATTCTTATGAAAAATTTACCTTTTAAAGTTCCTATTTACATTATTTAGTCAATAGCATTTTAAAATATATTCTTAAATAATTAATAATCAACATTTTCGCAATCTAATATAATCAAAGACCATGCAATTTATAAAGAAAAAGAAGGTGATTACACATAGTTTACCTAAACGAATTTAAAAAGCTATTTTCTAGGTTCTATATATCCTAGTTTAGCATTATTAAAGACTATATCTCCAAAAGAAGTCTTCGAAACTTCAATATATTAATATAATTAGACATTTAATTCGTCAAGGACATCTTTATTATATATTCTAGACCTTGAAAACAGGAAAAGAAGTTATATTATTTAGGATTAAGACATATTTTTTATATATTATTGATTATATAATTCCTAGATTATTTTAGTGTTTATTTCATTTATGCAATATATATTATCAAAATGAATAAAAAATGTAATAAATTCCATTATTATTTCTATTTTTTCTTATTATTATTTATTTTTCTGATTATATTTTTAGAAAATTTATATGAAAAAATTACGGAGAATTTCTAGTTTTTTTATTTAGTTAAAAATTTCGTTTTTTCCGTTTTTTTAATTAAGGTTAAATTTCTTAAAAATACCAAAATTTAATTTAAGTTTATTTTCTCAAATTCTTCCTTTAATTTTTCGATTATTTATTTTTCTTCATCATTTTTTAAAAAAATATTTTCAATATTCAAAAAACCTATTTAATATATAAAATTTATGTTATCAATGGCATATTAGGTGCTAGAATTTTCCATAAATAATTAATATAAGCCATTTTCGAGAATTTTATTTAAAAAATCGAAGTCTTAGGAGCTCTTTTATGCCTAAATATTATATAAGTTTAAGTATATGGCAATATATCGGATTTAATAGTCTTTATTTGTTATTTTTTAAAGGTATTCGCGGGTTTAGTTTATTGCATTTTGTATTTGTGTCCTTTAGAAGTTAATTAATTGATGGTTTTTGAATTTTTAATAGTTAAACCCTATATATTCGCATATTAAAAATATCTTTTTGTAATTCTATTTATAATAATAATTATATATATATATATATATATATATGTATATATATATATTGTTTAATATTACTAGTTATTTTTAATTAAGTTCATTTTAAAGCGCATAAATCATAGAAATATATACAAATTGATTTTAAATATTTAAATTATTGAATATTTTATCAAGTTTATATAATATATTATAGTCTATTTTTTCTAGTTAATATTAAATTTTAGAATAATCAATTAAATTGATAAAATCCCTTAATTATTACATAATGGATCCTTTTTTATTTCTTAAAATTTAATATGGGGAAACTAATAAACATTTTAATTTTTTATATAAATTTTTATGAAAAAGACTTTTAGATTAAATAAAAGAAGTCATTAAAAATTCTAATTTATAATAATTTTTATTTTCATCATTTATAAAAGACTTCATTAAAAAAATTTAAATTAATTCGTCTTATTCCATTATTATTTATTGAGTGTATTTTCGAAAATATAATGGGTCGCAATTATAGAATGTATAATAGGAAAATAATATATTTATTTTAGATTTTAAAGGAAGATTATCCATACTTTTATATATATTTTACAATAATAATTATTATAAATTTTTCATATTTTAACTATTTATTTAAGGAAATAATAAACCTATTTAAAGATAATATAGATTTGTATATGTATATATTTTTATTATAGGATTTTATTACTAAAATTGTATAAGTGAAAACTTAGTTTTTCTATATTGAAATTATTTATTGCTATTTAATATAAAGAAATTTATTTAGTAATTAATTCTTTTATATTTTCATTTTAATTATTTAAATTAGATAAAATATATATTCTTTAGATATATTTTTCCAATTATACATATTCTATTTAATTTTAAAATAAAAATATATATTTATGCACTAAAGTCTCTATATTATACCCGAAAGAAATTAAATCTAATAAAACTTAGATGAAAATTCCTTCACTTACTTAATTTTCATCAAAAGATAACATTTTTTATTCAATTAGATATAAAATTTCTTAATTATTTTATATTTATTTAAATTTTAAAAATTATAAACAGTTCGTCAAACGAGTAATTTAACTAGATGAAATATTTAAAATATTTAATTATTTTTTTATTAAAGAAAGTATTTATTAGAGAATATCTGGCATTATTTTATTCTATTTAACTTAGCATATTACTTTTATTGCTTTTATAAATTATAAAAATTCCATGTTTTACATTTATGTAATAATAAAATTATAACAAAATTTAAACAATTCTTAATTAAAATTTATTTATAAACTATATAATTTTTTTATATAAATAAAAGTAAAAAAAAATATATATAAAATATATATATATAATATAAATATATAAAATATATATATATATTTTATTTTTTATTTATATTCCTAAAATATTAATTTTAATATAAATATAATATATTTTTTATATATATAAATATTATTATAAACTTATTTATATACATTGTTATATAATTTTTTTATTATATATTTACTATTTATATCCGTCTATAATGTCGATTACATATTCAACATTTAATTAATTTTTTCTTTATTTCAAAATAATTTATGCTATCTCGTATAAAATTTATGGTGTAGTTTATATTCTGCTATATATATTTATTCTTAAAAAGCTTATAATTCTAAAAATATTACATAATTATTCTGTTTTAAATTCATTTAACTTTTCATATAGTTTTTCTGTTAATTATAATGCAAATATTGGATGTTTATCATATTAATAATCATATGAAAAAGCTAATAATATATTATAAATTATTTAATTTGTGAAATATTCATTTAATTTAGAATCTTGAAACTATTGAATTAATTCATGGTATATATAGTCGTTTTTAAATTTTAAAATACATAAATTTAAAAATAATTAACTTAATTGCTATGGATTTAATTTTTAATACTATTTATTTTCTTATATTTTCTCAATTATTTTTTAGCCTTTTTCTATACATTATTACTTTAAAACACCTTTTTTTTATTTTTTAACAAATATTTTTTTCTTTTTTACCTTATTAATGTAATTTAGTGTAAAAATTAAAGACTATAATTAATGTATTTTCATCCATTTATTCAATTTTTTCATTTATGAAATCTAGAAAATCTAAAAAATTAATGTTCTTGCTAATTTCTTTGGTTTTGAAAGTCTAAGAACTCGTATTGTCGAAGGATTTAAATATTTAATATATGTTTTATATATCTATTTTATGCTTGTTTTCTTTATATATTTCTAATATTTGTATAATCGTATAATATTTTTTATATTCGAATATAATATTATTATCCTTTTAATTATATTCAGATTGGAAAGTAGATTAATTATATTAAAATTTATAATTATTTATAAATGGTAATTTAAATAAAGTTTTTTTTTAGTATTTTGGAATATATTTAAGATTTTTAACATTTTTTTAATTTTTATCTTAAATTTTTTTAATAAGAATAAAATAATATATATATTTTTTTTATAAGAAAAAATTAATAGATTTGGTTCAATAATTTTTTAATTTATAAAAAATATATTTTATTAATAAGGTAAATATATATATATATCATTAGTTTTTTAAAAAAAGTGTTTTTTTTAAACTTAAAAAATTTTCTTTTATAATTAATTTATTAATATATATGCAAATATATATTTATATTTATATAGTTTTATTTAATTAATAAAATAATGATAATGCATTTAATTATTTCTTTTTATTATAATATAATATTTACATTTTTAAACATATAATATATATATATTTTTTTTTAAAAATTATGATTATATTATTTAAATTTATTTTTTACATATTATATATAATATAAATAAAAGATTTAGTATATTTATATCAAATATTTCAATTTATTTGTTTTTTCTTGTATTATATATTTATTTTTAAACGAAAGAAGTATTATATCCTATTAATTATTTATCTAATAATTATGATGAAAAACTTTTATATTATAATAATATATAAAATAATAAATAAAAAATTCAAAAAAATAATAATAATAATTATAAATATAAAAAAAAAAAAATTAAATAAAAAATTAAAAAATATATTAAAAATAATAATATAAATGTAAGTTAGACAAGAAGGTTTTTAACCGAGTAAAACAAAAAAGCTTAATATTTTTAAAAAATATTATACATAATATTAATTATATATATATATATATATATATATATATATATATATATATATATTTTTAATAAAAAGACTAAAACTCTAATTTTAATAAACAATAATTTGGAGGTGGAGGATTTCAAAGAAATTATAATTAATCCCAAAATCCATAATAAGGAAATTCATTTTTCAGTAATAGATAAAATTTCAACGATAGAAAGCCATTTAATAACAATAAGTAAAAAATAAATCAAAATATATACATATATATATAAATATATACATATAAATATGTGTTTTTTATAAAAAAAATAGTCATAATTAAGGAGGGTATAATAATAGAAGATTTGATAATAATTCCCAATAAAATTAAACTTAATAAAATACTTAATCAAATCCATAAAATCCATAAAATACGTAAAATCCATAATAATTTACGACAAATCAACAATAAGGAGGAACTTATAATTAAAGGAAATAATTTCCTTTTTCAAATAATTAATCAAATTATTATCAAAATCAATAATAATAAAGTAAACTAAGTATAGATTTTTAAAAAGAAATTCCGACAAATTCTTCTTTTTCAAACTTTTAAATAATAAAATTTAAAAATAATAATTTAGATTGCATAAAATTCCTAATGAACAACGAAAGTAAACTGTAAAAAGCCGAAATCCAATTTTTGACTTAATAATAAGGCTTAAATATATAAGAATTCGACGCTATAGATAAATAATAATAGAATTTTGTATTTATGAAATCTTTTGGAATAAATTAATATGAGGCAGTGACTTTTAAAGATATTAATACTAATATATATGGATTCGCTCTTATTAGTACTTTCCCAAATCAGTAAAATTAATTCTAAATCGCAAGTAAAGTAATATCAATAGCACATAGATAAGAAATTACTTAAATATTAAATCTCAATAATTATATTATAACATCTTCTTTAGATTAAACTATAAAATTTTGGGCTATTAATAATTAAGGAATTAATTGTGATGAAGTAAGAAGTCTATAATTTAATGAAGAACTTAAAAGATTATTAACATTAAAAACTCTTGAAATTAAACCTATTAGTTATATCTAAGTTTTCTAAAGAGAATAATAATAAGATATTATATTTTTTATAGGATTTAAGGTATTACTATATATATATATATATATATATATATATATATATATATATATATATATATATATATACATATATATATATATTAACCTTTTATTAATATTTTTTTTATTTTTAAGAGTGGAACAATTAATTAAGATAGAAGTTATAATCTTTTAGTTTTGAAATATAATTTTAATTCTAATTAATTAGAAATTATAAAGGAAATGTTCTTTGGTACACTTTAAAAAACTGAAATTAAAAAAATCAAAATTGATGATGTTAATTTAATTGGTTTTATTGATGTTGAGTAATAAATTGATAGAGGTTCTATATATATATTTACATTTTTTATATATTTTTATTAATATGTATATAAAATAGCTGATTAAAATACTTAATAAGATTAAATAAATAGAGGAATTTTATATTAATTAAATTTTAGAAATTGGTAGGATACAATAATTCATTAAAATAAATTTCCTTTTACTGATTTTGATGTATTTTAAAACAGTATTAATAAGAAAAATTACATTATATGTTCTGATTTGAAAAATATTTATATTCTTAGTTAATAATCAGAAGGGAAATATTTATAATTAAGATATGATAACTAACTTTCTTAAAAATCAGGAGAAATTTAGAAAATTTAAGTATATTCGGAATCTGTTAACCTAGTAGATATAAATTATTTGTTTGTTTTACATGGAAACTTCAAAACTGGTGAAAAAAGCAAAATTTCAGTGTCTTTGATTAAAACTGATGAATGAAAAGAATATTTATTTACTTTTTTTATTTTTTAAATAAAAAAAACAATAATTTTATCTTTTTTTTTAATAAATAATAAATATAAAGGGCATTTTTTACACTTTTTTTATTCTCAAAAAAAAATAGTGTTTTTTTATAAATTTATATATAAAAATGAATTTCAATAATTATAATAATTTAATTATTTTTTTTATTTTATATTTTTTAGAAAAAATCGTTTTAATTATTGATTTTTCTTTAGTAATTAGATTATATATTTTCCATATAAAAAATGCTGAAATACGCCTTAATAAGTAAAGGATCGTTTATTATTGCAGATTATTCAGAAAAGGATGGTGAATTTACATAAATATCTAGAAAAATAATAACGAAATAATAAAAAGAAAATACATAAAAACAATTTTTTTAACAAAATGACTTGATTTATTGTTTTGCTACTTTAGCATCGGAATAAACCTAAGTAACATTTCTAGTAGTAGGAGATAATTAGGAAATAATTAAATAAAAATCATTTAATTTTATTGATAATTTAAGTATTTAATATATAGAATATGAAAAAAACAAAAAAAGGGATTTAGAAATAGAAGGAAAATCAGCTTTTTTTACAAAAAAAATAAAAAGTTTATTAGTAAGATTAATATATAAAATTATTGATATTTAATAAAATTATAAAAAATATAAAAAAGGATGAATATAATGGAAACATTATAAAAAATAAACAAGTTGATGATCTTTAAAAATTAGAAAATGACTTAAATTAAGTAACTGAAATTGCTAAATTAAATATAGGTAACATTAAATATATATACATAAATATTATATATATATATATATATATATATATATATATATATATATATTTATTTTTAATTTTATAATAATTTATATTTAAATATATATATTATTATTTTATATTTTTATATTATATTTTTTAATAAACGAACTTTTTTTATTAAGATTAATTAATGTAAAGAGAAAATAAATTAAATGACATAAATTAAAAATCACAATATCTTTTAGTTTTTTCAAGTGATTTAAAATATAATGCAAAAAGATTATAGAAAAAAACTGAAAATTAATTTAGAATAAATAAATTTTATTTTTTATTATGTTTTATTTTATTTTTTTGCTTTTATTTTCTTTATTATTGAATATAGATATTTTTTTTTTATTTTAATTTTTTATATATAAATAATATTTTTCATTAATTATTTAATAAAAAAAAAGATATTAATTTATATAAAGAAATTAAAAATAAGTAAAATATATTTAAAAAATTAAAATGAATATAAAAATTAATCCATTAACTGGAGGACTTTAATTTGAAAGCCATGATGAATTAAAAGAAGAAATTTTATAATTAAAGAGCCATATATAAAAAATGACATACATTCCAGTACCTAAAAGTGATTTGAATTAATATTTTGATCCCTAAAGAAGTCGTTTGAGTAATGAAGAAAGATTTAAGGTAATAAAAAGTTTCGCATAAGAAATAGTTTAGGAATAAGAATTAAGAGAATTATTGGAAAAAAAATAATTTCCCATATGTTATGATGGATTTGAACCTTCAGGTAGAATGCATATTGCATAAGGAATTATGAGGGCAATTAATGTAAATAAACTAATAGACGCAGGCTGTATATTCAAATTCTGGGTAGCAGATTGGTTCGCTTTATTAAATAATAAAATGGATGGTGATCTAGAAAAAATAAGAACCGTAGGTTTATACTTTATAGAAACATGGAAGGCAGCAGGAATGGTAAAATATATATATATATATATATATATATATATATATATATATATATATATATATTTATATATATATTTAATTATTTTTTATATTTATATAATTTTTATATATAAATAATATTTTTACATATTACTTTATATATTATATACTTTTATATATTTATTTTTTAAAATTTTTTTTTTATATTTATTTTAGAAAATGCATAATGTCAAATTTCTTTGGGCTTCTGATGAAATTAATAAGTATGCTAATGATTATTGGCTTCGTGTTATTGATGTTTCTAGAGAATTCACAATTTCTAGAATGAAAAAATGTTCATAGATTATGGGAAGAGAAGAAAGTGATGAACTTAGGACTTCTTAATTATTATATCCTGCTATGTAATGTACTGATATATTCTTTTTAGATGCTGATATATGTTCTTTAGGTTTAGATTAGAGAAAAGTTAATATGCTTGCTAGAGATTATTAGAAACTTGGAAAGAATTTACACTCTCCTGTAATCGTTTCTCACCATATGTTAAGTGGATTAAAAGAAGGAATGGCTAAAATGTCTAAAAGTGATCCTGATAGTGCTATTTTTATGGAAGATACATATGAAGAAGTTAAAAGAAAAATTACTATTGCTTATTGTAAACCTCAAGAAATCTATAATGACAAAGGAGAATTTGTTAATCCTATTATGGATTATGTAAAATCTATTATTTTTAATGCTTATGGAACATTTACTATTTAAAGAAAGCCAGAACATGGTGGAGATATGTATTTTTTTTTTATATATATAATAATTATATATCAAACAAAAAAATATAAAGAGTTTATAATAATTATGAAGATTTAGAAAAAAATTATTTAGATGGAAGTCTTCATCCTAGTGATCTTAAACCTGCAGTCGTGGAAGCTTTAAATAAACTTATTTAACCTGTAAGGAATCATTTTTAAAAAGACCCTTTTGCTAAATAACTTTTGTAAAAAATATAATTCTGGTAAAATTAAAAATTACAATAAAAAAAGTTAGAATTACAATAATAATAATAATAATAATAATAATAATAATAATAATAATAATAATAATAAAAATAATAATAATAATATTAATATTAATAATAAAAATGATTTTTTTTATATTATTTTTATTAGAAATATATTATATTATATATATATATATATATATATATATATATATATATATATATATATATATATATTATTAATATTATTAAATAATTGTCATTAATTATAATAATATATTTAATTTCTAATATCAAAACATTCTTAATTCTTATTATTTTTGCCATAAATACTATTTAAATTTACGTGATGAGAAAAGTTTTTTTTTCTTTATTATCTTTCTTATTAGAGTAATATATTTTTACAAAAAATATTTTTATTCTATCTACTATTATTTTATTCAAATACTTCTATATTATTTATTTTATAACAATTATTTATACTATTGCTATTTATAGGAGGTAATAATTCATTCATAGAAGTACTTCTTTTTTATTAAATTTAAATTATACCATTTTCCTTATTTTATTAAATATTTTTTCTGAAAGGAGAAACATCTTATAAACTTTATTTAATATATTTTTATTATTATTAAAAATAACGATTATTTTTGATAATATTGTTTATTTATTCTTATCTTGAAGGTATTTTATAAATATTAATTTACTAATAATTCAAGTTTTCTTATTATTTTTTAAATAGCAAAATATCATTTTTGTTTTGCATTTATTATATATTTTACATTTAATTAAAATATTTTACTTTCTATTACTAGTATTATTATAACATTGGTATTTTTTTCATTAAATATTATTATTAAAACTATTGAATTTCTTTCTTCTATTTGAAGAAATATTTTACTTAATTTATCCTTTATTTTTGGGTATTCATAATAATTTTTTATATGTTATTCGATGTATATTCTTCTTATATTTCTTTTTACATATTTGGAGTTTCTTCTTATTATAAATTAAAGCTTTTAATTCTTTTTTATTTATTTATTTGAGTATTTTCTGGAATATCATATATATTTTAAGATTTATAGTCTAAACGTCTATCTTATGGTTTTTTTAAGTATATTTTTAGTCTACTTGAACTATTTTAGTCTACTTCTGCTTCTTCTTTATATCTTTATGAAAATATTTATTGCGAAATTAAAAAGTTTTCTTTTTATTTTATTTTATTTTTTTAATTTTTAATTTCTGATTCTTATTTTTCTACTTCTTCTTCCTCTTCCTCTTCCTCTTCCTCTTAATATTCTTCTTCTTAATTTTCTTCCTCTTCTTCTTAATTTTCTACTTCTTCTTTTTCTTCCTCTTGATTCTCTTTTTCTAGTTTTTTTAATTTTCTTCTTCTTCTTCATCTTCTTCTTCTTCTTCTTCTTCTTCTTCTTCATCTTCTTCTTCTAGTTTTTCTTAATTTTCTTCTTCTTATTGTTCTGTTTCTCCTTAAATTTCATGTTCTTCTTCATCATGATTTTGATATTCTTCTTAACTTTCATCTTATAAATATTCTGTTTCTTCTTAATTTTTTCCATGCTTTTTACTCGCATTTTTTTCAACTTCAATAATTAATTGCATTAATTCAATTAGTTCTTCTAATTTATATCGATCTTTTTCATAATATTATATCATATTATTAATTATAGCATTATTAAAAGTATCATATTCTGTATTAAAAATTTTATCATAATTTATATTTTATAATTTCATATTTATTATTAATTAACTATTAGTATCTACTTATGTCATTTCTAAAAAAACAATACCTAAACTATATATATCACTCTTTATTTAATAAAAAAAAAACCTTTATTTATATAAATATATATTTTCATAATACTGATTTTGATATCCTAATAGATTTATTATATATAAAACTCTAATATTGTTCAGGGGATGCATATCTAGTTGTACATCCTGTCTTTTATTTCAGAAATAAAAAAATATATATCATATTGTTTTTTGTTACAATATGCTTTGTATGTTATTTTTCATTTGTAACTCTTTTTGATATACCCAAATCAGCTTTTTATATTTTTTAAAAATAATACATATACTATATATGTATAATATTTACTAAATTTCCATTTTAAATCAATACCTAAAAGCAAATTTTCTGGTTTAATATCCATATGTATAACATTTTTTTCGTGTACGTCTTTTAATCCTTTTAATAATTATAAAGATGTTTCATATATATATAATTTAGACATCCATTTTTTGCTGTTTATTTTATTATGCATAAATACACATAAATCAACTTTTTTTTATTAATTTACAAAATTTAAAAAATTGTTTATTTTTAAATTAAAAGAAATACATTAACAGGCCTCCATTATTAGAAATTAATAACTTAAATTTTAATTAATTTAATAGTGTAAAATTTATATAGCTTATACTATATATTTTGAATTAAATCTTTATAAATTTTGAAATTCTTCTTCATTTTGATTTTTTTGGTAATCGCTTTTACATTTTAATAATTTTATTGCAACTTTTCCGTTCTTTTTATCTGTAGCTTTTAATACTAAACCTTTACCACCCTTTCCTAATATTCCTTGGTCAGGATTATTTAAAAGACCAGGATCTAGTTGGTAATTATTTTATTCGATAAATTATATAATGCCTTCTAAAGTTTATGTCGAAAATTTTAAACGTTCAGCAAGTTTTTACATTAATATGTCTTTTTGTGTATATTAATCTAATTATATATATACATTTTTTTTATTTTTATTAAACTTTAATTTTTTTAGGAATATTATTACTTTATACTTGTTGTTCATCTGTTTATGTTTTTAATCTTTTTTAAGTAGAATTTTTGGTACCCATTATAATTTTTTTGGTTGTTTTTATTTATTATAAATATAATATTATTTTTATATTATATTGAAAGTTATTAATAAAAGATAATAATAAAATGCTATTTATATTATATTTAAAATAAATATTTATTATTTTAAATATGATTTATTTTTATATAATTAGAGCATTTTTGATACATTTAAAAACTAATTTTAAATAAAAATATCTTTTAGTTTATTTTTAATAAAAATATATTTTATCAAAAAAAAAAAATATTTTAAATTAAATTTTTTATAATTCTACTAATTTTTTAAAATATTTTAATTAATATTAAAGATGAATATATATTTTAAAATTAATAAATTTTTAATATATTAGTCTAAAGTTCAATTATTAATAATTTTTATTTATTTAATCTTAATCATTATACTAAAATTAATTAGATTTTGTTATATAAAAATATAAAAATAAATATTTTATAATATATTTAAAAAAATCAAAAATAATCATAAAAAAAATATTTAAAATTTTACTTGTATAAATTATATAGAAAATAAGATTTTAATTAAATTAATATTTTTTATTTACTAAATAATTATAATATTTATAAATAAAATATTAAAAAAGTTAAAATTATTAATAAGTATTAGTTTTTATTATTTATTTATAATTAAAAAATTAAAAGTTATTTAATATAAAGTTAATTAAAATTGTTATTTATTTATTTATAAATATATATATTTTTATTTATCATTTTTTTATTAAATTTTTTTATATATATTTTTCTTATTTTACTGTATTAGGATAACTACTTTTTATTCATTTTTATATTTCATATTTAATTTAGATTTAAAGTTTATTTTAATCATATCTTCAATTCAATTTAATATTATTTAATATAATTAAATTAACTTAAACAATATTTTTTTATGAATTTAAATTTATCAAATTTTTATATCATTAGAAACATTTTAAATTTATAAAAACCTTTCATGATTACTTTTAAATTCATATACTTTATAAATTATAAAACATCTAGTTTCAAATTGAATTTAGTTCAAGTTACTTTTATCAATAAATAATATTTTGATATGCATTTATTAACCCATAATATATTCTAAAAAATCATTCAATTTAGAACAATTATCATTTTTATGTATACTTCTTTTAGTCTATAAATTAGCCACAATATTAAATTCTTGATATTTATCACATTTTGCAGTCACTTATTTATTCGTATGAATCTAATTATAATTTAGATTCTCCATGTAAATCATAGAACTCAAATATTAAATGTATTTCTTAATAAATATTAATATCTAAACCTTATATAATATTAATAACTTTAGCCTAATCATATAATTGAAATAAAGGAATTATAATTTACTTTTATTCTACATTAATTTCCTGAATATACTTTTGGTTTAATTTCTAATTTAAAAGAACTCCATCTTTAGTATAAAAAATAGTTAATTTTAAATCTTTTTTTACATTCCTCATTTTACTAATACCATAAATCCATTAGATATAGACTAAATTTTTTAAAAAGACATTTTAATTTAACCTATAAAGAATAGGATTTTTATTTTATACATAAAATCGATATTTATTAAAGTATTTGATAATCGAATTAGAATAAAAAAAATATTCTAGTTTTCAAATTACCAGCTATTCTTAATTTTTTCCTAACAAATACGATAGCCTAAATTATAATTAAAAGAATATCTCAATTAATCCTAACATTCTAAACATATTTGGTTGCCATATATATAGCTTTGATTGTAGTATTTTAATATTACATTATTATTATATACTTTTAGTTTTAAATTTCTGATTCCAAAGGAAATTATGAAGATAGATTTTTATACATTAGTTTAAATATTAATATAAATTAGGCCTTAATATGATTTAAGGATAAAATTAATTTTTTTATGTAAATATTCATGTTTAATTAATTTCCTGAGCAACTTGCATAAATTTAATTTAAATCAAATCTAATCGTTTTATTTGCATTATTTTCAATCTGATTTCAAAATTTTTGAATAAATTCATAGATCGATTATATATAAACAAAATAATAAATTATAAATTGGAGTATTTATGTAAGAAAAAAAATATTTAGGAAATTTCTCATAATATAAAAAGCTATAAAATATACTAAAAATCTTATTTTATTGCATATTTATATAAATTAAAGTTAAAATTCGAAATTTATTTAGGTAGTTTGAAAATGTATTTAGATTATTAATAAAATCTATAATAATATTTAATTTAATATTCAAATTATTTTAGATATATTTTATATTTTATTTATATATAAAAAAAATAGTTTTATAATTTTTATTTTAATAGAAAATTAATTTATATTATAATAATTATGATGATTTTACGAAGTATAAATATATATATCATAAAAATAAATAAAAAATATATATTTATAAATATATATATAAATAAATATATATATTTTAATTTATATTTAGTCTTTAAAATCAAATAATTTTATTTTTATTTATTTATATTAATTAATATCTTTCTAATTGTTTTATTTGTATAAATATAATATCTTTAAGTTAATGTCAATACTATATTAAAAGCGAAAATATAATTTTATTTTTGCAAAATATATGAATTATCTTTTAATATAATTATATCCAAATTATTATATTAACATAATAACTAAATAATAATTACTTATAAATAAAATATAGAATACATTCTAGAAAAATAAAAATTAAAATAATATAAAATTGATTGAAATATTTTAATATATATATATTTAAAAGTAATAATTTTATTTTTTCAATTTATTATATTTTTATATATAAATATAAAATAAATTATATTTTTTATATACATTAAAATTTAAATATTTTCAATTATATTATATTTATATAAACTATGTAAATGTAATTTTTATATTATTTAATCTTTTAAAACTTTTAATATGTATCAAATTAAAATTTTAATTGTTATCAATTTATATCTTTTTTATTATTTAATATTAAATTATAAAAAAATAAAATAAAATTAGAAAAATTATAAAAATTTTAAAAATGCAAAAATTAAAAGAATATTTTATTTAATAATAGAATTTTTAAATAATTACAATTTAATTTATTTTTTAAATAATATTTATTTTTTTAAATTTAATAATTAATTACATAATATATAAAAAAAATTATAAATTATTCTCATATAGTCCATTAAAAAAATTCTCTTACAATAAAAATAAATAAATGGAACAAAAAAATCTATAAATAAAACATTTTGATAATTATCTTTAAATTGTAAATAAAAAATTATGTCCTAAAAAAATTATATTAGATAATTAAAAGCAATTAAAATTGGATTCCGAAAAAGACGTATTTTAAAAATTTTCAGTATATAACAGGCATAATTTAATAAAATAAAAAAATTTAAGTCTTTAAGATTCTTTTCCTTTTAATTCATCTAAGCATCCTTAATATACAAATACTCAAATATCTACATAGGATACTTTAAATACAAAATCTAATATAAATATTGATAAAAAAAGCGATTATTTAAATATATTAAAGAACAAACCAGCTTTTCAAAATGCTTTAAACGAGGCTTATTTATTTAAATAATATAATAATGTGTTGGATAATATAAATAGCCATAATTATTAATTCGAAATGATGAATTTAGCTTAGAATAGTATTATTGATTAGTCAAAATTTAATGACTTTAAATTATTTGATTCTAAAATTAATTATTATTTGAAACTTTAATAAGAAAAAAAGTTGGAAAATATATAAAAAAATTAAGAAAATTAATTTTAATAATCTAATTTGGAATAAATACAAATTCCTGATATAAAAAACATAAAAAAAATTCAAAAATAATAAAGTGTAAAAAATATTTTAGCCAAAAATAAAATTTCTTATGAATAACAAGTCTAAAAAGGGTCTTTATCAAAATTTTAGGAAGCCCTTCAAAAATACGAAAAAAATATTTTAAATTTTCAAAAAATATAAAAACCAATTATTTAAAATAAAAATAAAAATAAAAATAAAAATAAAAGTAAAGTATAAAATATTCTTATAAGAAAAATAGACCAAAATGATAATTATTCAGGCCTAGATTTTTCCAAAAAATTAGTTTCACCAATCATCAATAGGGTAATTTCAGAAAATATGTTAAGATAATAAATCTAAAATATTAATAATGCTGGAAATTTAAAAAAAGCTACTACTTTAATTGATAATGAAACACCTAAATCTTAATTTTCTAGTAAGCATTCTAAATTTAAAATATAAGGTTTGTATATATATAATTATATTATATTTTTATTTTTTAAGAATAGAGATTATTACATGGACCATCAGTTAATATTTTGAACGAATTTTATAAAGATTGTAATAGTTCTTAAGAAAATTTATATAAAATTAATACTGATTTATAGAAAAAAAATAGGAATTCATTTTATTAATAATAAAAAGGAAATTTCGTAAATATTCATTTTAATCAAAATAATGAACATCATCTATCATTTTCTATTAACGAAAGTATTCGAATCGATACACCATTGTCAACTTATTAAAAACATTATTCTTTTGATTTCGAGTAGAAATACGCAAACCCAAGTCAATATTATTTCGTGAGTATTGTAAAGATAATAATTCTTTTAAACAGATATAAAAGGAACAAAGATATGTAAAAATAAAAAAACACTAAAGAAGTGCATTAAGTGTTACTAAAAAAACTGCTATATTGAATAGGAAGTAATAAATATGTGATTAATTACATTAAATAGGGTTTTAAAAGGACGGAAAAATAAAAGGTCCGTTTTTAAATTTTATCCGCCTTTTAAATTCAACTTGTCTAAATTTGGGTAGATACCTTAGCTTTTTCGGGTTAGACATTAAATGGGATATATCAAGCAAAATAATATGGAAAATAAATAACTTACATATGGTATTTTAGTCTATTCGGATTATTAGAGTAAGTTTATTCCTTTAAATATTCAAAATATTACTTCTTTTGAGTTTAATACGGTTTGGCCTTTATATTATTTTGGTTTACTTAATTATTTAGTTGATTTAAAGATTGTTTAGAATGAGGAAGACCTTCATTTCGATCTATGTGAGAATTTTATGGAAAAATATTTTAATTCTTTTGAGCTTTTTCCAAGTGAATATATTTCACTTTTGCATGTAAACGATATTATTTATGCCGGGAAAATCAAAGAATTATTGGAATATTTAATTAGGTATAATTACTAGTTCGAATAAAAAATTATCGGAAATTCATTTTAAATTTCTAATTATTTTGATAGTTAATAATTATATAATGATATTATGAATACATGTGTATAAATGAGAAAGTATTAATAAATATATATTTTTTGATAATTATATAGTTTTATTTTATTAGAGAAAAATCATATTTAACATATTAAAATTAATTTAAATTACCTTATTTTTATGAAATATTAAAAAGAAGGAAAATTTTTTATGAATAATTTGACAAAAATTATATACCAGAAAAAGAAAGTAGTAATATGATAATTGAAAATAAAAATAATTATAAAACTGCATATAATAATGAATAATAAATTAATTTACTTCTGAAATAATATAATTAACCAACTCATGTTTTGATGTTTTTGAAAAAAAGAGGTCAATATTATTATATGGTATAATTATAAATAAGTTTAGCAAATTACAATTATACAGAATAAAATATAAATTAAGTATCCTTTTTGATAAAAGCTAAAAATCTATCATTACTTTTTATAAATTTAGATGCTAATGAAATTAAGGCTAGCAAAATTATTGATTATATTGGAGAATCATAGTTTTTAAAAGAAATAAACGAGTATTAATATATATATATATATATATATATATATATATATATATTTATTATTTATTTTTTATATTATTTATATTATTTATATAATTATAATTTATTTTTTTATACATATTTTTTATAAGGTTTATTTTTAAATAAAAATTTTCGATTAATTTTATAAAGAAATTGTAGAAAATTTTTTATTAATATATTACATTTTCAACTGCTTAAAATTAATAAAGTATGTCTAATTCTAAAAAAACACTAAAAAAATTTATGACTCAAAGTATTATTTTAATATTTCAAAGCTAAAGTAAAAAAAGGGATTTATTAAATAGAAATATACCTATTCTTAATTTTATGTAAGAAAGTGATGAAGAAATTTCTAATAATTCTCTTTTTGATAAGAATTTTAATAATATTTATGATAAAAATTTTATTTTAAAAAGAGATTAGAATATGAATGATTTATACTAAAATATAGAATATGATACTAAAGATGTATTTTTTAATAAAGAAACATAAAATAGTAAAAGATTGCCTTTTGAAATTCCATCAAATGAGTATTTTCCTATTATTTATAAGAAACAATAATTACATTAATTTTAATAATAATAAAAACACTAATTTAATATATAATAAATATTTTAAGTTAAAATAAATCCAATCTTAATAATACTAAAGTACTTTAATTTAATTATAAAATAATTAAGCAAACAAAAGATTAAACTTATAATCTAGAATATTTGGAATAACGAAAAATATTTTTACTTTATTGAAACATTAAAAGACATAAATATAATTTAAAATTATTTGAAAAAAATACAAAATAAAACTTTCAAAAAACTCAAATTCTAAAAATTATTTATACAAAAATAAAAAATGAATGGAATATTAAAACATTTAATAATTTTAAATAATCAAAAATATGAAAATGTTTAAATAATCAGATTATAAAATTAAGACTCTATCCTTAGAAATTTAATAGTGAAATCTAATTCGTTATAAAACTATTATTAGTGTATAAATAGATATATAATTCTAAAAAACTCAAAATTTAAAAATTATGTAATATATGTATCTATATATACTATTAAAAGCACAATGTTTAATGCTTTTTAACCTATTTTGTTGCATTTAACATATATTCCTTATTAACAAAAGACAAAGTAGTATAATATATGCTTTGGATATTTGGATTTGTTATAAATAGACCCTAATTGGTGTTATAGAATACTAAATAAAGGGTTTGAAAATGAAAATATGATATAGAATATTGTTTTTAAAATTTCTAAAGATCTTCTTTTTTTTAAGTCTTATTTAGGTGAGTAAATTTATTTTAAAGGAAGAACAGATGGGAAAATAATTAGAAGCAAGACTTCTTTGATAAATTCGCCTTATAAAAATAAAATAATTGTCTATAACCATTTTTAACCTTAATAGTAATAAAATAACGAAAATGTAATTATTTAAAGGAATTAATTAATAAGTAAAATAAAATACTAGAAAAATAAATTTTAGAAAAATAATTATGAATAAACCTTTTAAAGCAAATAATAAAGTAAATAATTTCTCGAACAAAGTTGTTAATAAAAAAGAATCATATATTAATGTGTTAAAATAATAAATAATTAATTTACAATTTTTACTGTTATAAGAGATGTACTTTTTGATAAATTTGTCATAGAAATTTATGTACCAAAAACTTCAAGAATCCTTTAAAGTAACTTCCATTTACCTTAGTTACATGAATGCTCTTGGGAGTTCTTTAATTAAGTTTTAAAAGATAAGTTTTTCTTTTATTTTGAATATAATAATAATAATAATGATAATACTAGTATTTGTTTTAAAAATTATACTTAATTTATCAAAAGAAATAATTATATGGAAGCGAAAAAGTACTTTGCGCAAAATGATTAATTATAAGAGAAATAAGAAGAATAGAAATCTCTTTTTTGCATAAATATCGAATAAACATAAACACAAAATTACCAAGAAGACTTTTATACAAATCTTGTAAAAATAAAAAGAAGTGCAAAAGAGCCTGTGTTTAACTCTTTAATTAAAAAAATTATGCCAAAATCACAATTAATAGCCACAAATAAAAAAAATGTGCATTTTATTATTGATGATTTGAAAAAAAAGGCTAATATAGTAAAAGCATTTGTAAATAATTCTTATAAATAAAAAAATAATCTAAACGATAACTCATCATCATATTCTGTATAATCATCTCCTTTAGCATCTGAAAGTTTATTTTCTTAATTTAGTCGTAAGAATCAAAATTATTCAAGCGTTTTAAATATCCCTGAACCGAATTTAAATAATAACTTTATGGGTATTCAATATCCAAATAATAATTAAAAATTTAGAAAAACTTCTATTTTTTTTTTTTAGAGTTAGTAACAAAAAGAAATAAACATTTCTATATAAAAAACAAAATAAAAAAATGAAATAATATAAACTCCTTAAAAAGGTTTATGGAGAAAACTTTTTTTGAAACATAGGCTTAAAATTGTTTATCATAGAAATTAAAAAATGCTTTTTGAACTTTTCAGGAGCGAAAATTATCGAAAAGTTGATAAAATTTATTAGTTTAGATCTCTTACTAATCATATGGATAATTATTTTATTAATAATATTTCTTCATAAAATTTAAAAATTCATATAAATTTGTCGAAATAGGAATTTGGGATAGAATCATTAGCAAATATACAACTATTAGTTCAGATGAAAAATTATAAAATGTTTACTTTTATGTAGATGGTAAAACAAAACTTAATATTAGGGAAGTTCTTTTTATGGATCATATTCGTATTGATAATTAGGAAGAATATTTAACTTAAATACACATTAATTTTATAGATGTAGTTTTTTTTTTAAAAAAACATATATTAAAAAACTAAAATTTTAGGTTTTTCATAATCTAAATTAAATATAAAGATTTAAATAAAACTCAAACGAAGAGACAAGTGTATAAGCTTATAAAAAATAATTAGAGTTTTATTTCTTTGATAATATATAAACAATTTCTTATACAAAAAGCTCTTTATTTACAATATTTATAAAAATGCATTCTTTATACTAATAAAACGTATAATAAATGGAAATTAATTTAAGGGAAATTGTTAATTTATACATAGCGGAAGGATATTTTAAAAGTTAATTAAATTATATGAATTCAAAACTTAATTACGGAGATTTAAAATAACTGTGTTCTTTTATAGCTTATAAGCTTAAAACTTTAGAATTTATAGATATTGTGGAGATGAAAAGCAGTATAAAAAATTATTACAATTATTATAATTAGTATAATCATTAGTTGTATTTATTACCTGCTTTTAGGAATTAAAAAGAAAAAGAAAATAAAAGTGAAAACGAAATATTAATTTCTGATGAGAATTATATTATATATAGGGATGAAATACTCGATCCTTAGTAAAAATTTATGTTAAAAGCGTTTTTTTATACGAATGATTTAAGTTTTAAGTTTAAAGCTTATAAAACATGTTCAGATGAGAATATTATCAAGTTTAAATCATTGTAGTATTTTATAAAAAAAATACCATTTTTTAATACTTTTATATAATAAAAATAATACGAAATTGCTCTAAAAAGGGCAACACATTTTTATGCATAAAAACTTTTGATCTTATATGCAATTAATAATTATTAAAAAATTGATAACTAATGAGATAAATTGCAAATAATGTTTATATATATATATTTTTTATTATAAATACGAAATTAAAAATAAATTAATAATTTATTATATATAAATAATTTATTTAATTTTTATGTTTGTTATAATGTTTTTAATTAAAAAATATTAAATAATTTATATATAATTATTTTATTATTTCATATTCGTAAATTATATATTTTTTTGTATCATTATAACACAAAAATCTTAAAAAAAATATTATGTAATCTTAAATAGAAGAATTTTATAAAAATATAAAATAATAATTTAAAACTTTTAATGTTTTACAACCAGATGAAAAATCCAGAAATTTTGCCAATCATTAATCAAAATAAATGTATAAAATAGTTTCACCTTTAAATGAAAGTCAAAATATATTATAATAACCAAAATAATCATTTTAATAAAATCAGCCCTTTTAATAAAAATCTTAAATATTTTAAAAACCAATAATAAGCAATGAAAAACAAAAAATCGAATTTCCTAATTAATAATAATCATTTAATTTTTTTCAAAAAAATAAAAATAATAATAATTAAAAATAAAAATAATATGAATAATAAGAGAAATAATAAGAAGATTAAAGAAGTTAAATTAAATAAGTTAATTTTAAAATTTCAGATAATTAAAATTTCAATTAAGGATAAAATTTTAATTAAAACTAAAATTTCAATTAAAATTAAAATCAAAATTAAAGGTTCAATTAAAATGAAATTTCTATATAAAATGATATAAATTAATTTGTTTAATAAAACGAAAATCTTAATATAGAAGAAGGATATGTAAAATTGCTTTCTTATAAAACAGTATTATTATTAGTCTATAAAAAAAAAATAGAAATAATAAATACTTCTGAATTCGTATAATTTTAGTAAAAATGCAATAAAACAACTTATTTTTAACTTGAAGAAGAATCTATAGAAAGTATATAAAACGCTTTTTTACCAAAAAAACATAGTTTATGCCTTTCTATATAAGAAAATGATAATTTTAGCATTATTATATTAAATTTAAAAGGCGTAAAATAAACTCTTAAACTTTAAAATGTACATAAAGGAAATATAACTGATATTTAAATAACTGACCAAAATCATGTGATATCTATAGGACTGGATTCCAAAATAAATTTTTTTGTTTAACTTGAAGATAGATTCGAATTATTAGCTTAAGATTTTGTTTAAAATGTATATTTTAATAATATATATTTGTTTTTTTTTTTTTTAGAATTTATATTAATATTTTTTAATTTTTTAGAATTTTATAAAAAATAGTGCATTAATTTCCATTTGTGTATTAAAGAATTAATTTTTTGTCGGAAGTTCTTAAGGACAACTTGTATAATACTCAATAGAAAATTTAGGAATAAATTCTAAGAAAATTGAGACTGATAACTCTTGCATATTTAAAATTTGTAATTTTTAAAAGAAATATGTTTTAGTATTCTAAAACTATCAAAAATAAAGTAAAATTTCATAAATTCAATTTACAAATGGATAACAGAATTTAGTTTAAATAAAATAATTTTCTTAAGCTTTTACTTCTGTAGAAATTCTAAAGCGATAATTGGAATCAAAGCTTTTAGTATTTATAGCTTTTGGAAATCAAACAATAGGCATTTTTAAATTTTAGAATGATTAAAGTCTTGCTTTTTAAAAAGGATTTATTACTGGATTATATGTATAAGATATATAATTAGTTGTTAAAAGTTTAAATATGATTTCGTTTGGGTATATTTTTTACACATAAATATAAAATGGCGAATAAAATTATATATAATGCCAGAAATTAGAAGATTTTATTATATGAAAAAAAAAAAAAAAAAAAAAAAAAAAAAGTTTATTAGATAAAATTATTATTTGTTTTTTTAAATATTTTAAAAGAATTTCAAAAAAAAAAAAAAATTTTTTAATTTATATAAATATTAAATGGTAAGAATTTATTATATTTTATTTATTAAATAATGAAAAACTTTCTAATTAAAAAATCTATTGTTAATTGTAAATATATTTTATATTATTATTAGTTTTTTCTTATATCTAATACATATATCATTAAATATTTTGCAATATCAAAAATAAATATAATATTATTATTTAATATTAACATTACTTAAAAAATATTTATTTATAATGAAAATTTTATAAATTAATATTATGATATATACATAACACAATTTATAATCTATTTAAATACAATCTTTCATTATTGAATATTATAACATTATCTTTTTAATTTTTATTTCATTAAAAAAAATATAAATATTTATATTTGTAAAAAAGAAATATAATTTAATATTAAAAAATATTTTTATTTAAAATTATAATATTTTTTTTTTCAAAATTTTTACTATTATTATTATTATATTTAAATTTCTTAAATTGTATGTTATTTTTAGATTTCATTATCACATTCATTTATTAATTCATTTTCTAACTATTTGTTTAAGATTTTCTGTTATTTTATTTCTTCTTTTCTATCTTTGTAATTATAAATAAAAAAAGGCTTAAAAACATATTCGTCTACTGTTTTCCATTTTTTCTAGCTATAACTCTTATATTATCTATCCTGATAAGGTTCTCCCTAAGCTAAACTTTCCTGAATAGAATTGTTATCTACAAACTAAGGATTAACTTACATTTTTTTAAGAACTAAATGCACAAAGCTAGGCATAATTCCTCCCAAAATAATTGTTGTTATAATCACAATTGCAAAAGTAGTACTTTAAACAATATATGTAGAATAATCTGAATCATTTTCCAGAGGAACTTTTAAAATCAAAGCAAAGGCAATAGCTCCTCTAATAACTCCAGCAAACCAAATAATAGAAATTTCATATACATTTATTCGACATTTTTTATTCCTAAATTAATAATACCCAATAAAAAGCCATGAAAGTATAAAAATACTGAAAAACCTAGAAAGAAAACATACTATAATTTCCAATAAAATAAAACTCCAGGACCATTTTTGCTTAAAATCATTTCCATTAAATTAAAAGCAAACAACACCTAATGCTATATATAAAACTGCTTCACAAATTTAAGAAATAGTATCAAAAACTACTTTTGTGGTAGTTTTTGCTTTTTCAGATATATTATACATTAAATAATGAGACATAGTTATTCCGCAAACTAGAATTGTAATAACTCCGGAAAGTTAGCATATTTCTGATAATAAATATGAAAGGAAACCAAAACTAAATATAATGGCAGTCTCTAATTTTGGAAGTTATTCAAACACACGTACTTTTTTAGTTAAATAAGTCACAAACAAGCCAAAAGCCAATCCCATAAGTATACTTAAAACTGCATTTTTTATAAATTATCCAAACATTTCTAAAAATTTTAAAAAGTTGAACTCTATTTCTTTTTTAGGATCTTTTACCATTTCAAAAACTGCAGTATATAAAATAATTGATACTGAATCATTTACCATTCCTTCACCGAATATAATACTGAAAAGTTTTGGGTATTTAGATGGAGATATCATGGCTAAAGCTGAAACACTGTCAGTTGCACATATTGTTGCGGAAAATAAAAGAATAGCTTTTGTATTTAAATATTAAATAGGATTTTCTAAATCAAAATTTCTTATTAAACCTAATTTTATTTTATTTTTTTATTTTTATATTTTCTATGTTTAAAAGAAAAAAAAACCGGCTTTATTAATTAAATAGGTTAATCCCCATACTACTAAAAAATTTATTATTGTACCAAATAACCCATACACAGTAATGTATTAAAAGTTTTAAAAAAACAACGTTTTTTTAAATTGTAACCACCCGCAAATATTATTGGAGGCAAAATTATGGAAAAGAAAATATTATTGTCAAAATCAAGCTTTTAAATAATTAAAAATTAGATTTATTCAATTTTTAAAAAATACTTTTGAATCGTAAAATTTATAAAGAATTATACCAACAATCATGCCTAATATTATACCAAAACCTGTTTCATGGATATAGTGAAACTAATATTTTATTTTAGTATTATTTTGATTTTGATTTTGATTTTATTTTTACTTTTATTTTTTCAAGTATTTATCCTATAAATAGATAGCAAAGAACCAAACATATAATAACTATTATGTTTACTTCAAATTAATTATTATCTTAATCAAACATGTTTTTTTTTATTTATTTACTATTTATTTATTTTTATTTGTTTTAATTTATATATATTATTATTTTATATAAGATAGCAAAATTAAAAATAAATATAATAAAGAACTAAAATTATCGCATTTATATAATAAACATAATATATGTAGTTTTTAGATATAAAAATTATCTTTTAACTTTAAAAACATATTTATATTTTAGCAAAAATTAATTAATAGAAATATAAAATTCAATGTTGAGTATAATAACTTTATTATTATTATATATAGCTTTATTATTATTAAATATAACTTTATTATTATTGTTAACCCTATTATTATTAATTATTTCCTTATTTACTTTAAATTATACTTTTTTAAGTATTTTAATATACATTATTCGTTATTTATTATATATGTAGCAAAAGTTAAGGATTTTTAAGTTTAACTAGTTCTTCTATGTCTTTAATTCTTCCATCCATTAAATTTAATTTCGATTTACTTGCTCCATATTTATAAGAGACATTTTGCCTTATTATATCATCATCTCCACTTATCATATCATATCTTAAAACTTCAACATCTTTATAATTTAAGGTTTAAATGATTTACATGAAACCTGTATTATTTGGTTTTATATTCAAAATACAAGAAAATCTAAAAATAAAATATTTTCATATTTTTTTTATTTTTACTTTTAAGATTCAGTTTTACATTTGGTAATATGATTTTATGTTGATTATAAATATTGAGGAAAATTTCCTTATAATTATTGTGTTTTTTTTATATATTCATATATTTCATTATCTAACCTATTTATTTTATATTTCTTATATTTTTTTTTTTACGTATGATAAAAATAAAAAAAATGTCATTTTCGGTTGTAAGTTCAATAGTCATTTTTTCTAATTATTTTTCTTTTGCGAAAGTTAAAATTCTTAAATTTATCAATTCTATTTATGCAGGATTTCTTTCTATTCCTTATTAGTCTATATATTTTATTAAAATTGGTAATTCGATATGAAATATTTGCTTATAATTGCTTCCTTAAATGTTTTTTTATTATTTTTTTATTTATTACAATTACTTAAAATGGGATCCATTTTTTTTATTGGGGTTAAATCAAATTAATTTAATATCATTTTTTAAAATGTATAAAAATAAAATAGCAATAAAACTTGATATTTATTACTTTTTTTATTATTTTAAAAAAAAAAACTTAATTATATATAATTAAAAAAAATATATATTTTATATATGAGTTGAGCAATTAATTATTAATTTAAAAGTTTTAATTATAAAATTTATTGAAATATTAAATATTTTATTAAATTATAAATTTAAAAAAATATATATATATTTTTTTATATTTTAAATTTAAAATAAATAAAATATTTTTTAAATTGATTTTTTATTTATCTTTATAAATTTTAATTTAAAATAAATTAATTAAATATTTAAATAAAAAAAAATCTTTATTATAATATTTAAAATAAATATACAATAAACTAATAATAGAAAATAGTTTTGCATTTTATTAAAATATTACCTTACCTATAATAAATTTAATATAAAATTAAAATTAAATAAATATATTATATATATTAAATTATATATTAAAAAAATAATAAATTAAAACAGTTATAAAAATAAATATATATATATATAAATTAATAAATAAAATATTTAGAAAGAAAAAAAAAAAAAATTAATAATAAATAATATATATTAATAAATATTACAAATATTATATTAAAAAAGCATAAAAAACATAAATTATTTATATTATTATATATTAAAGATATTTATTATATATATTTTATTTCATTAAATTTAATTTATAATATTTGTTTTTATGTATAAATTTAATAAAATAATTAAAAATATTAATATATGATATATATTTATATAAATAAATATAAATATAAAAAAAATATAAATATAAATATATATTACATATTTTAAATATAGAAAAGAGAACTTGCTTTAAATTTATAAAAAAAGATTAATAAAAATAAATTTAAATAATTAATTTATAAGAAAAATATAAAAAGTAAAATTGTTGAAGAAAATAAATATATTAATATAATATTATAAAAACAATTATTTTGTTACATTTATAAATTAAAATTAACATAAAGAATAAAATAAAATAGAAAAAATAATAAGTAATTAATAAATTTATGGAAAAATATATTAAATACATATATTTATTTAAAAATAAACATATTAATATTATATTTATTAAATTTGTAAAATATTTTTATATTCATAAATAATATATTATAAATTATAAAATTATTATTTATCATGATTTATTAAAATATATAATAATATAAAAAAAAGTTACATTTATTATTTGAAGTAATAAAATAAAAGATAAATATTATTTATAATATATTATATATTTTAAGTATTATTAAGAAAATTATTTAACAATTATTAAAATATAAAATAAAAATAATTTCATATAATATATATTTAATAAATTATATGTAATATAAAATAATAATTATATATAAAAAATGAAAATTCATATAAAAAATACAAATTTATTGCAAATATTAAATATAAAGTAATAGTGCAAAGTATTTCCAAGAAGATTTAATATTATTATTAATTATTTTTTTAAAAAAATACATAAATATATTTGGAAAAGGTATTTAGGGTTGAAGTTTTGGGGTTGGGGTTGGGGTTGGGGTTGGGGTTGGGGTTGGGGTTGGGGTGGGG